>NC_042969.1:76009266-76309266 GCF_901001165.1 Salmo trutta
CTCTCTCGCTGGCTCTCCTCGTCTGCTATCGCTGGCCCTCTCTCTCTCTCGCTGGCTCTCGCTGGCTCTCTCTCTCTCTCTCTCGCTGGCTCTCGCGGCTATCTCTCTCTCTCTTCTCTGCTGGCTCTCTCTCTCTCTCTCTCTCTCTCTCCTCTCGCTGGCCTCTCTCTCTCTCTCTACTCTTCTCTCCTCTCTCTCTCGCTTGGCTCTTCTCTCTCTCTCGCTGTGGCTCCTTCTCTTCTACTTGCATCTCTGGCTCTCTCTATCCTCTCTCGGCTTTTCGGCTCTCTCCTCTTCTCTTCCTTCTCTCTCTCGCTGCTGGCTTTCTCTCTCTCTCTCTCTCTCTCTCGCTGGCTCTCTCTCTCCTTAGCTGGACTCTCTCTCTCTCTCTCCTCTCGCTGCTCTCTCTCTCTCTCTCTCGCTGGCTCTCTCCTCTCTCTCTCTCTCTCTCGCTTGGCTTCTCTCTCTTCTCTCTCATCTCTCTCGCTGGCTCTCTCTTCGTCTCTCTCTCTCTCGCTTGGCTCCTCTTCTCTCTCTCTCTCTCTCGCTGTCTCTCTCTCTCCTCTCTCTTCTCGCTGGCCTCTCTCCTCTCTCTCTCTCTCTCCGCTGGCCTCTCTCTCTCTCTCTCGCTGGCTCTCTCTCTCTCTAGCTGGCTCTCTCTCTCTCTAGCTGGCTCTCTCTCTCTCTCTCGCTGGCTCTCTCTCTCTCTCTCTCTCTCTCTCTCTCTCTCTCTCTCTCTCTCTCTGGCTGGCATTCTCTCTCTGGCTGGCTGTGTGTGTGCGCGTGTGCACCGTTCACATTTGTAAGGGACGGCAGGTAGCCTAGCGGTTAAGAGCGTTGGGTCAGTAACCGAAAGGTCGCTGGTTAGAATTTAAATTTCATTGTGAAAAATCTGTCTGTGCCTTTGAGCACAAGGCACTCAACCCTAATTGCGCCTGTAAGTTGCTCTAGATAAGAGCGTCTGCTACATTACAAAAAAAACATTTAAAAGAAATTCAGTTTGGATGTGTGTGCATACAGAATAGTACTCTCTGTGTATTAACGTCCTCTCCTCTCTGTCCCAGTACATCAAAGCCTGTCTCCAGGCTAAGGAGTGTCCCCACCTGACCCTGGTCCAGGTCAGCACGGTCCAGGCCATGTTTGAGAAGGAGATCTCGGCCATCGGAGCTGTGGTCAACCGCAAGAGCTCCATCCCCCCCTTACCCCTGCCCCCCAAGAGGAGGGGACCCTCGGTCAGTCACGTGTGTGTGTGTGTGTGTGTGTGTGTGTGTGTGTGTGTGTAGTAGGTGCATGTTTGTGAGCATTTTCTCCAGACATTGCTAGCCGCTCTTAGCAGGTGCACTCTGACGTCATTCTGACGTTCCGTCTGGTTCTAAAGGCCAGGTGCAGTTTAATTGCTCATTAGAGCTTACTTGCCAAGGTACCATGACGACTGTCCCACAGTGACAGGTGACATTGGACAGTAAAGGACACACCTGTCAGTCAATGCTTCAAATGTTGACATTTAGTTGTAATGATTGACATCAACAGGACTGTATCTGATCTGAAAAGAAGACTGTGGTCAGACAGTGATGTCGTGTGGTAGTTGGGCCGTTGACAGAAGGAGAAGTGAGAAGGACTTGAAGCACAACAGGCCTGTTTACCCAGCAGCTCTCCAGGAGGGGAGCGCTTTGTTCTAGGTAGTGAGGAGAGGTTGAGAGGATATACTGTTCTTGTGGTGGTGTACTCTAATCAGACGTTACAAAAAGATACATGTACTCCTCTGTCGCGTAGGCACTCACCTAAATACACACTGATACACAGTACATACGCTTACATTCAAAACACTCCTGTTCACTCACACACAAACACACTTAAAAAAACAAAACTTTCGTTTACACACACACAACACAGGAAGTGTGCTGCTTATTCATGTTTGTGGTCTGTAGTTGAGGGCCAGTCATGTGGAGTGTTTTTCCTGCTGTGCTGACCTTGGCAAGTCTACTCTGCTTGACAACAGTGTGACTCACCCTTCAGTAAGTGTATGTGTGTTTGTTATTCCTACAGTAAAGTATACTGTTTTCCTTGCTTACTCATGAAAATATGTATCTCCCCTTCTCTCTCTCCTCTTCCCTCTGTTACTCTGCTTCTCTCTCTAGCAAGTGAATACGTGTGTATGGCAGGTGTCTACCCATTTTAAGATCGTCCTAATCAAAGGCAGCAAGGTGAACGCTGAGGAGACGGCCAAGGTAACCACTGATGATGATGATGATTACTTGATAGCAAACCTGGAATTGATGTTGCATTTTTACTGTTTGCTCTGGGATGTACAGTTGAAATTGGAAGTTTCCATACACCTTAGCCAAATACATTTAAACTCAGTTTTCACAATTCCTGACATTTAATCCTAGTAAAAATTCCCTGTCTTAGGTCAGTTAGGATTATCACTTTATTTTAATAATGTGAAATGTCAGAATAATGGTAGAGAATGATTTATTTCAGCTTTTATTTCTTTCATCACATTCCCAGTGGGTCAGAAGTTTACGTACACTCAATTAGTATTTGGTAGCATTGCCTTTAAATTGTTGAACTTGGGTCAAACGTTTCGGGTAGCCTTCCACAAGCTTCCCACAATAAGTTGGGTGAATTTTGGCCCATTCCTCCTGACAGAGCTGGTGTAACTTGAGTCAGGTTTGTAGGCCTCCTTGCTCGCACACGCTTTTTCAGTTCTGCCCACACATTTTCTATAGGATTGAGGTCAGGGCATTGTGATGGCCACTCCAATATCTTGACTTTGTTGTCATTAAGCCATTTTGCCACAACTTTGGAAGTATGCTTAGGGTCATTGTCCATTTGGAAGACCCATTTGCGACCAAACTTTAACTTCCTGACTGATGTCTTGAGATGTTGCTTCAATATATCCACATAATTTTCCTCCCTCATGATGCCATCTATTTTGTGAAGTGCACCAGTCCCTCCTGCAGCAAAGCACCCCCACAGCATGATGCTGCCACCAACATGCTTCACAGTTGGGATGGTGTTCTTCGGCTTGCAAGCCTCCCCCTTTTGCCTCCAAACATAACAATGGTCATTATGGCTGAACTGTTCTATTTTTGTATGATTTTGTACAAAAAGTACGATCTTTGTCCCCATGTGCAATTGCAAACCGTAGTCTGGGTTTTTTATGGCGGTTTTGGAGCAGTAGCTTCTTCCTTGCTGAGTGGCCTTTCAGGTTCTGTCGATATAGGACTCGTTTTACTGTGGATACGTATATTTTTGTACCTGTTTCTTCCAGCATCTTCACAAGGTCCTTTGCTATTGTTCTGGGATTGATTTGCACTTTTCACACCAAAGTACGTTCATCTCTAGGAGACAGAACGCATATCCTTCCTGAGCGGTATGACGGCTGCGTGGTCCCATGGAGTTTATACTTGCGTACTCTTGTTTGTACAGATGAACGTGGTACCTTCAGGTGTTTGGAAATTGCTCCCAAGGATGAACCAGACTTGGTCTGGTTCTACAATTCTTTTTCTGAGGTCTTGGCTGATTTTTCTTTTGATTTTCCCATGATATCAAGCAAAGAGGCACTGAGTTTGAAGGTAAGCCTTGAAATACGTCCACAGGTACACCTCCAATTGACTCAAATTATGTAAATTAGCCTATCAGAAGCTTCTAAAGCCATGACATCATTTTCTGGAATTTTCCAAGCTGTTTAAAGGCACAGTCAACTTAGTGTATGTAAACTTCTGACCCACTGGAATTGGGATACAGTGAAATAATCTGTCTGTAAACAATTGTTGGAAAAATGACTTGTGTCATGCACAAAGTAGATGTCCTAACCGACTTGCCAAAACTATAGTTTGTTAACAAGAAATTTGTGGAGTGGTTGAAAAACGAGTTTTAATGACTCCAACCTAAGTGTATGTAAACTACCGACTTCAACTGTATTTATAACCCATGGACAGTAGAGCCCTGTTAGCGCTCACTATGATCCTATTATGGTGAACTAAACCCCTCTCTCTCTCTTCAGGTCCAGGTACGTGCAGGCTTGTTCCATGGCACAGAGCTGCTGTGTAAGCCAGCGGTGAGCAGCGAGAGCAGCGGACGCTCCGAACACGTGTGGAACAGCACGCTAGAGTTCGACATTACCGTGAGCGACCTGCCGCGCATGACCCGCCTCTGCTTCGCCGTCTACGCCGTCATGGACAAGGTCAAGAAGCAGAAGTCCACCAAGAACGCCCACATCAACAAGTACCAGACCATCCGCAAGTCTGGCAAAGTGGTATGACACACACACACAAAACACAGGCATGCGCGCGTGCAAACACATACAGATATTTATCTCTGTCCCCTCTTTCTCTCTCTCCTCTCTCTGCAGCACTACCCTGTAGCCTGGGTGAACACCATGCTGTTTGACTATAAAGGACAGCTGAAGACTGGAGATATCATCCTTCACAGCTGGTCTTCCTTTCCTGGTGAGCACACACACACCCTCATACACTTTACAAACCCTTGAATTAACCTATACACACTCACACCTACACACACACACTTCTGAAACTCACCTATGTTAGTGGCATGTATGAGTGATTTTTCTGTGTCCCCCAGATGAACTTGAAGAGATGCTGAACCCCATAGGAACCATCCAAACCAACCCGTACACTGAGAACACTACAGCACTCCACATCCACCTCCCTGACTACAACCCTCACCCCATCCTATTCCCCCCCTTCGACAAGGTGAGGACACACACACACACACACACACACACACACACACGGACATATTCATACATGGTTATCATTATGAAGTATTTCGACCACTGATATGGATGTGTGTGGTCTACCTCTGCAGATTCTGGAGAAAGCTGCAGAGATCGCCGGGTCAAGCGACTGCTTGCCCATGGTACTGTCGTGAGTTCCAACAACTCAAACACTTACACACATACATAAGTACCCCACACACACAAGTGCTCCCTTTACTCCAGAGCAGCAGGCGCCAGGCATGTTGCAAGCATTTCTGGGACAGTAAGCAGACACCAAATGTGTCAGAGGGGAGGATATTGCTATGACTGGTTTCCAGGGCAACCCAGTCAGCCCTGATCCGGGGTGGTGTTGGCAGGCTGGTGCACTGTCACAATAGTGTCTCTCGGAGGAATCTGAGGCTAAGATCAGCCCTCCTGTTCCACAGACACACACACACACACACACACACACACACACACACACAGTCTTGTACAGCTAACCTTGTGGGGGGACACAATTCAGTCCCATTCAAAATCCAATTTTTCCTTACCTGTACTCTTACCCTAACCTAAAAATCGAACCTTAACCCTAGCTCTTAACCTTTAACGTAATTCTAACCCTAACACAAATTCTAACCTTAACCCTAAACCCCCTAGAAATAGCATTTGGCCTTGTGGGAACCAACAAAATCACCCATCCTAAAGCCCCTGTGGAACAGGGGACACGGTTATGTAACACCGTGTGAAGCAGAGGGCTTGCCAAAACATGCCATTTGCAGGGAGGTGTGTGTGTGTGTGGTGGAGGTTTTCTTACGGTCTCAAGCTTCAAGCTCTTATTCTGTGTCGACTAACAATGTTTCATTGTTGATCCATAAAGCAATCAACCATGCATGCACGTACAGATCTATTTGTATCTCTCTGATGGTGGATAGGATTACATGCAGTGCACTCTGATTCCAGATCTGTGGTTAATGGTGACTTCTACCTTTAGCACCCCTTGCTACTCCTCTGTACGTAATGTGACTTCTTCCCCTGTGCTGCCACCTAGTGGTGACTGACCCCCACTGCTGTTTCTTCCCCTGTGCTGCCACCTAGTGGTGACTGACCACCTCTGCTGTTTCTTCCCCTGTGCTGCCACCTAGTGGTGACTGACCACCTCTGCTGTTTCCCCACAGGGCCGAGGTGGTAAGAAGTTCCACATTGAGCTGAAGGAGATCATGGAGAGGGACCCTCTGTCCCAGCTGTGTGAGAACGAGAAGGACCTCATCTGGACACTACGCTACGACTGCATGGAGAACTTCCCCCAGTCACTGCCCAAACTGCTGCTCTCCGTTAAGTGGAGCAAACATGAGGACATGGCCCAGGTACATACTGTGCCACATGAACCTGTCTTGTGTATTGATAGTGTTTTTTAACACACTCAATTTCTTCTCAAGGGCACTAAACTAGTGTGCCTCAATGGTCAGATCCTAAATGAACCCCTAGCCCATACCACTATGCCCCTCATCAGTCACCTTCTGCTGTGCTCCTGTATCAGTTATTAATCATAGTGAATGATCTGTCTCTCAGCTTCAGGCCTTGCTGCAGATCTGGCCCAAGCTGAGTCCCAGGGACGCTCTGGAGCTGCTTGACTTTAACTACCCAGACCAGTACGTCAGAGAGTACGCTGTGGGCTGCCTGAGGGATATGAGGTAGTCCACACGCTCACAGACACGCTCACTGACACGCTCACACATACAAATGCACACATACCTGTTCCTAGTTCACTTACTGTTGTAATGTCTTACTATCTCTTCCTCACCCCACTCTCCCTCTCTTTTCCTCTCTCTTTTCCTCTCCCCCCTCTTCCGCCCCCTGCTCTCCCCCCTCTTCTGCCCCATGCTCTCCCCCTCTCTTTTCCTTTCCCCCCTCTTCCGCCCCCTGCTCTCCTCCCTCTCTCTTTTCCTCTCCCCCCTCTTCCGCCCCCTGCTCTCCCCCCTCTCTCTCTTTTCCTCTCCCCCCTCTTCTGCCCCCTGCTCTCCCCCCTCTCTCTTTTCCTTTACCCCCCTTCCGCCCCCTGCTCTCCCCCCCTCTCTCTTTTCCTTTCCGCCCCCTGCTCCTCCCCCTCTCTCTTTTCCTCTCCCCCCTCTTCTGCCCCCTCTCTCTTTTCCTCTCCCCCCTCTTCCGCCCCCTGCTCTCCCCCCTCTCTCTCTTTTCCTCTCCCCCCTCTTCTGCCCCCTGCTCTCCCCCCTCTCTCTTTTCCTTTCCCCCCCTTCCGCCCCCTGCTCTCCCCCCCCTCTCTCTTTTCCTTTCCGCCCCCCTGCTCCTCCCCCTCTCTCTTTTCCTCTCCCCCCTCTTCTGCCCCCTCTCTCTTTTCCTCTCCCCCCTCTCTCTCTTTTCCTCTCCCCCCTCTTCCGCCCCCTGCTCTCCCCCCTCCCAGTGATGAGGAGTTGTCTCAGTATCTGCTCCAGCTGGTCCAGGTGTTACGTTATGAACCCTACTATGACTGTGCGCTCACCCGCTTCCTGCTGAACAGAGCCCAGTGCAATCGCAACATAGGACACTTCCTCTTCTGGCATCTCAGGTGAGAGAGAGAGATGTGGTGTGTACATGAAAGATAATGTGTGTAAGGGTGTGTGTGTATGTGTAAGGGGGTGTGGGTGGGTGTATGTGTAAGGGTGGGTGTGTGTGTGTGTGTAAAGATTCAAAATACATTTTCCTCTACACAGGCTGTATTGTTTTGGTGCTGTATGTTCCGTGAGGTCATGTGCATTAACCCACCCCAGGTATGACTGTCACTGTAACTGTAGGGTGACTGTGCTGCCCCCTGTAGGTCAGAGATGCACATGCCAGCCGTTGCTGTCCAGTTCTCTCTCATTCTGGAGGCTTACTGTCGCGGCAGCATCCCTCACATTGAGGTCCTGAAGAAACAGGTAAGGACCCCAACACGGGCTCACGCCCTGACTCCAACCTTAACCTGTGAATGAATCACTACAGTACCTCTAATTCTATAGTTTCCTTTCAGTTCAGAATGGGGTTATTTATAAAGAAGTCAGATGACAGCAGCCTGACTTCTAACCTCTGACCTCTACTGTATTAGCCCTGACATCCGCACTGCTGGCAGCTTCCTCCTGCTTCCTGTTCACTGCTGTCCATCCCTCCTCTCCTTCCTGTTTTGAATTAGCTACCATGCTGTGGGATGTTTCAGGAAGCCCATGCAGTCATGCGTAGCATCTGTGTCAGATTTGAAAGGCAATACAGCAGTGGTGTAACTTCATCATTATTACATCGCGTTGCTTCTATGTTGTAACAACATTACACACTCTCTCCATCTAGGTGGAGGCTCTGAGCAAGCTGAAGTCTGTAAACGAGCTGATCAAGCTGGGCACCATCAAGAACGCCCGCAGTAAGACCAAGGAGGCCATGCTCACCAAAGAGGCCATGATGACTTGTCTGAGACAGAGTGGCTACACAGAGACCCTCTCTGACCTGCACTCCCCTCTCAACCCCAGTGTCCTGCTCTCTGGAATCAAGTAAGGGCCAGGGTTAGGTTCAAGGGGTTAGATGGGAGTGGAGAGGGCCTTGTGGATGACTATGATTTGACTCTCTCTTGCTCTATTTTTTTGCTTTTTCTCTCGCATTTGTCCCCTCTCCAACCCTGCCAGTGTGGAGAAATGTCGGTACATGGACTCTAAGATGAAGCCTCTGTGGATCGTCTACAACAACAAGCTGCTGGGGGGAGACACCCTGGGAATCATCTTCAAGAATGGAGACGGTACGAGGGGGTTGGATCTAACATTGACATGTTAGTCATTTAGCAGACGCTCTTATCCAGAGACTTACATGAGCAATTAAGATTAAGTGCTTTGCTCAAGGACACATCAACCGATTTTTCACCTAGTCAGCTCGGGGATTCGAACCAGCGACCTTTCAGTTACTGGCTCAATGCCCTTAACCGCTAGGCTACCATCCCTTAAGAGATGAAATGTAAGATCAATAAAGTTCAGGGGGAGAGAGCGAGGGAAGAATAGTGAGGTCAAGATGGAGGGATGTGTATTATGGAAGGTGATTTTGAAGCTGGAAGGATGAATGAAAGACTCATCTCTCTTTCCAGACCTGAGACAAGACATGTTGACACTGCAGATCTTGAGGTTGATGGACCTGCTATGGAAGGAGGCCAATCTGGACCTGAGGTGTGTATATTAATATGAAATGTGTGTGTCCTCAGTCAGACTGTCAGTAAGGCTTGTTTGTTCCTGTTTTCTGTAGGGAAGCTGTGTTGGGGGGGAGGGACCCTCAATCACCCCCTGCTAGCCTGACCTCTAACCCCCCCCACATCCATACCCCCAGCATCACACACCCACTACCCGCTTCTCATCCTAATCAAATCCGCACCCACTACCCGCTTCTCATCCTAATCAAATCCACACACACAGAGTCTAACACATCTGGAGCTGAGCAGTGTGTGGGATTGTTTTGACAGTTGAGCTGGGGGGCTGTTAGGTTACAGGGACAAGGGTTCAGAGAGCAGAAGGAGCTCTGCAGAGAGGATCATAAAGCCACTATGATGTGTTGTTTGGAGTGTGATCATGCGTACATTCTGGTCACGTGCTGAGACCGAGCCGGGGAAAGGAAACAACATGGAGATAATTATAAGGTGCATCTCAATGGTGTTGATTATGAATCATTGGAACAAAATGTGTCTGTGCAGAATCGTGCCTTACGGTTGCCTAGCGACTGGTGACCGGTCAGGGCTGATCGAGGTGGTGTCGTCGGCGGATACCATCGCCAACATCCAGCTGACCAGTAGCAACGTGGCGGCCGCCGCAGCCTTCAACAAGGATGCACTGCTCAACTGGCTCAAAGAGAAGAACTCTGGGTAAGACCGCACTTTGCCGACGGGTTTGTTTGTTTCTTACACCAGGGCTCTTTCTCAATGTGACTTTCCAAAAGTTCTGTGTATTACTGACCTATTTCATAGATATTTAACTATGTATATAACAAGCAACGTGTTAGTGAGCTGCTATGCTTTGGCAGTGCAAACCCAGTGAAAGCTCCCACTTGGCCAACACTTTATTTTGTTTGTGTACTATGCAGAGATGCTCTGGAGAAGGCGATCGAGGAGTTCACCCTGTCATGTGCAGGCTACTGCGTGGCCACCTACGTCCTGGGGATAGGTGACCGCCACAGTGACAACATCATGGTCCGCAGCACTGGACAGGTGGGTAGAGGTGCTCCCCAGTACGACAGGCTAAATCACCCAGGTTCATTTATGGAGTCTTAATGGAATCAAGTTCTTACATTGTGTGTGTCTCAGCTCTTCCACATCGACTTTGGGCATATCCTGGGGAACTTCAAGTCCAAGTTTGGCATCAAGAGGGAACGCGTCCCCTTCATCCTGACCCATGACTTCATCCACGTCATCCAACAGGGAAAGACAGGCAACACTGAGAAGTTTGGCAGGTGAGCGTCTGTCTCCTTTCACTACTCAGGCGATCCAGGCCGGGAACACTATCTGTTGCCTTAGCTTTTATCATTTATCTACTTGAGTAAATGTATAGTGAACTGAATGTGTGTGTTGTGCCTAGTTTCCGTAATTACTGTGAACAGGCCTACCTGATTCTGAGGCGGAATGGGAACCTCTTCATCACCCTGTTTGCCCTCATGCTGACTGCTGGACTGCCAGAGCTCACCTCCGTCAAGGATATACAGTACCTAAAGGTAATTCACACACACATGCACCCACACGCGCGCAGTATATAGTTGGCCACGTCACATGGGCTACAGTTTACATGTGCTACAGAAGTAATCTGTTATGATAAGAGTAGTTAAGTCTCCTCTCCCCTGTAGGACTCTCTGGCCCTGGGGAAGACCGACGACGAGGCGCTAAAACAGTTCCGCCAGAAGTTTGACGAGGCGCTGAGAGAGAGCTGGACCACCAAAGTCAACTGGATGGCCCACAACGTGGTCAAAGACAACCGCTCCTAGAACAGACAGACATCCTGAAGCTGGAGGGTTAAAGGTCAGGGGTTAGGAGGGTCTGAGGTCTATCCAGGGCTGGGACAACCGTGATTGAGGGGGCTAAGGTGTTGCTAAGGGGTGAAGACCAGACAGGACTAGACTTGGGGCCTTAAAGAAGGGAACCTAGAAGACCATCTTAAACACGCATGCTCTTACAGGCTTAAAATTCCCCTCCCTTTGCCTTTCCTCTGGCTTTTGAAGCTGCTGTGTGCCTCCAGCCAGTCCAGCAGTCCCATTGTCTCTCCCTGATCTTGTGACATATTTGTGGGTAATGTTGTTGCGTGTTTTGCACTCGCTCAGTGAGAGTCAGAGCCCAACACCTGAGGAATAGTGTGGCCTCTCTGACCCCCCCCCCCCCCCTGTTGTAAATGGACCGATCCCTTGGAGCCTGGACTAGACTGAACTAATGAAGAAGGGGACAGGGGTGGTTTCACCCACCTATCAGCAGGACTTCTGAGCTGCCTTGTGTTGGACTAAAAGGGAGAGGTCAGGGTTGACCACACCCACTCCAGGCCTTGCACCAGACAGTTTGATTGACAGCACACGTAAAGACTGGGTGTGTATAGAGTGGGTGTGTAAAGACTGAGGACCAAAGCGGCTCACCCGTGTGTCTTTAAATGACACCAAAACGTGCACATGGCCAGAGGAAGTGGGTCTTATTGGACTTATCCTCACGAGGCCTCCAGTTCATCTTGAAAGTGTGCCTAAAAACTGGAACAGATTGTATCTTTTAGTTTATTTTTAATGTTTTTATTTTATTGCCATTTAAGATTTAATTCTATCTAAGATGTTTAAGTTGTATATGTGCCAGACTACTAGAGAGAGAGAGACCCTCTGATCCTGTGGTCTTGAGAAACAGTCACTCATGACCAAATTCTCTGGACGCCTCCTCCCGACAGCTAAACAAAAGTTTGTGCAGGTTTTTCAACTTTACGCACTCTGCTGTCCCCTCCTAGTAGCTAGCAAGCTAGTTCCCTTGCTGTAACCTTAACAGAACTGCGGGAAAGCAGTGCTCAGTAAGCTGGGGCAAAGAACACTGTGTAACAGGCCTGCATGCTGTACGCTCCACACTGAGTACACCATCCCGGTGACATCCGGATGGTTACCAATATTCTAATATTTCTCATGAAGCCTGCTATCCTACTTGGAGTAAAACAAACTGTAGGGAAAGATTTGGCCGAGTTAACATTCACCGATTGATTTGGTGGTTTAGCTCTAGGGAAGAGGCATCCATGGGGGTGGGCGGTTCAATTTGGTCACGCAGCTTCTGCCTTTGAGAAAATGGGTGAATTGGACCATCAAACACTGGCACCATTTTAAAGAAAGGAGGGAGGGAGGGAGCTTAACATGTTTCTAAAACTTTATTTTGTGTTCCTGCTTTGGAATGTGGATGTAACATTCCTGTGT
Organism: Salmo trutta; assembly: GCF_901001165.1. Lineage (NCBI taxonomy): Eukaryota > Metazoa > Chordata > Actinopteri > Salmoniformes > Salmonidae > Salmo > Salmo trutta. The sequence continues at coordinate 76,021,397 of NC_042969.1, forward strand.
TCCATTTTATCAAATCATGGTTGTTGTTGGACAAACAGAACGGGTACAAAGGGTGAGTCATCACCACACTACCCCATAGAGGTATTATCACTACCCCATAGAGATTCTGTCTTAGACAGACTTGCCTAAGGATGCCAGAACTAGTCTTTCAAAGCACAAAACTGCTCACATAACCACAATGAAAGAACTCACTAAGAAATAACCGAAGCATATAACTAAAATGCCTTTTAGGAGCAAAACAAAGAGAGAACTTTGTCGTTGTAGGTTTGTTTTTACTGTGTTTTTAATAATCTGTTCAAAAATCGAATGTTTGTGAAAAATGTCACTTTTCTTTTTTTTTACGAGTATTTGTTTTTTTTAGATCAGCTGAAATGGGTGGAGTTTAGGACCTGTGGGAGGGGTTTGCCAGCAGAAGGCATAACACTGCGATTCAAAGCTACTTCCTGGGTTTGTCATGAGGGGCTCTTCCAGTATGTGTTTTGATTTTGTGCAATATCCGTATAGGAGTCTACATGTATATTATGTAAATGAACCCTTGGGCCCTAATGCCTGAGGCTATAATGGATGTCACTGGGTTAATATGTATTGCTGCTGTATTTCTCACCGCTAGCCTTCTTAAGTCTCTCAGACACTGAATATTGTCAAATGTACAGGCTTTTATGGTTTTGCAGTTTTTTGTTTTCATATGAGTTTTATTAAAGTTATTTTCCATCTAACTGCATTTTTCTTTTGTAATACGTTTTTGTGTGTTTGAGCGGGTGCGAACGTGCGTATGTGCCCCTTCAATCACTGCAGTGCCAGCAAGTCTGTATATAAGATGTGGTATATTTGCATAACGACTTGGCAGTGCACAAGGACGAGCACAGATTTGATCCCTGTGGCTATGGCACTGTGATGAATGCAGATTGATCCCAGGCCCAGAGATCCTGCATTCTTTCCACTGTGGTTGTGTGAGTGAAGGAGGGAGAGCACAGTGGGGCCCAGCTCTTCTGTGCTGGAGGGGACCAACATGCCTCTTTACTGATGTCATGTGGTGGTGGTGGTGATGCCATACAGGGTGGAGTAGCCAATAACCCTTATTGCCAGGTTATGGATCCTGAATAGAACTTGGTTGTGGGTCAACAGCTACCTGGATTCCATCTGGAGATGGCAGGTCACAGTGCTCTGTAGCTGTTAATACCTACAAATTCTATGATTGATAGGTTGTTTCTCTGCGAAAGGTGTCAGTGGATATCTTGGCAACCTCCTATGAGCTGTCAAGTTGAACACAAGCTTGTTTTATCGGGTCAAAAGTGATAACTGAAGGGGAAAAAATGCATGTGCAAGTGTGAAAATGAAGTGATATAATTACATACAGCTTGTTCCAAGTCAGCAACACTCATTGACTCAACTACTACATGTGCTGTCATCTTTGATTGCAATGGCTAATTATGGAGAATTTATGGAATAATTCCCATTGTATCATTTCCCCAGCACTCTAGCTTGGGTAATAGTTGTTTACTTCAAGAACTCTGAATGAAAAAGGGGAATGGGTGGGTGGATAGCCCCTCCCTCCCCTATTCAATGTTCTTCCTACACAATTATTGTGTTTGTCCCCTATTCTGTGTCTGCAGTTGAAATAACTCGTCTTTTATATTGCACTGTTTCCAGTGGCACTGATGGAGGCCCACTCACTCTGTTTGAATCTTCCTCCGGTACGGTCTTCACATCATAACACAGCTGTAAGTCACTCTTGATGTCAGTGAAGGCCAAACAGGTTGTTGTCAGAGGGCCTGTCTATCTTTCTCCTATGTATCCAAACCTTGTTCAAAGTTGACAATCAGGTGAATGACTGTAGTCCGAGCAGACCGTGTTGACCTCCGTGAATAACAAACAGGTCATTGACGGCCTTAAACCCGGACATTAGTGAATGTAACATGCCAGAGAAGCAGATACTGGGTCTCTAATAAGCACAAGCCATGAGATGTGTGTTTGTGGCGATTGGCCAGTGACTCATGCTTGACACCAATTTCCTTTTCAATGTCCACCACTGTTGAATGGTAATGGGGTTAGAGCCCTCGATCTTGGTCTCCTGGGTACGTAAGAGGCTTGTGTGATATTGAGGGTTTTCCTGCCTTCTGTAGATCTGTGTGCAACGTGTCTGTTATAGTCTATGATAGCCTATAGGGAGGAGGTCAGAGACCTGGCAGTGTGGTGCCAGAACAACAACCTCTCCCTCATTGTCATCGAGACGAAGGAGCTGATCGTGGACTACAGGAAATGGATGGTCGAGCGCGCTCCCATCCAAGTGGAGCGGGTTGAGAGCTTCAAAAAGACCCCTCAATTAAATTTGTCAATCAACTAATACCATTGTTGTTACATGTGCAAGGGTATGGTCCACAAGTCGCGGTATTAGAAAATGAAGGGTACTGGAATAGAACAATATCTATTAGGCAGCAGGTAGCCTGGCGTGTAGGAGCGTTGGGCCAGTTAGCGGAAGGTTGCTGGATCGAATCCCGGAGCAGCCAAGGTAAAAATCTGTTCTGCTCTTTACCAAGGCAGTTAACCTCCCGGGGATGTCTATCAAGGCAGCCCCCAGCACCTCCCTGACTCACAGGAGTTGGGTTAAATACGGAAGACGCATTTTGGTTGAAGCAGTCAGTTGCGCAACGGACTCGGTATCCCCTTTTCCCATTGCTGTGTTATGACTTCCAGGAATGACCAGCAGAGGGAGCCATGGAAGCTGCTTCCAGAAACAGGATAGACTAGGCCAGCTCGTCACTAAGACAGCAGTTCACATTATGGCAAATCTTATATGCATGTCAATAATCATACATTACACATCTATGTGTAAACATGACAGAGCATGTTCTACATGTTCAGCTGATTTAACGCTCTCTTCACTGTGACCTTTATATGTGGGTAATGGTTGTCACCTGCAGCTCCAGAAATGGAGTAATCAATCAAAGTCCATTAAATCAATGAAACCTCTGAAGCCTGCAGTTATGCAGAATAGCAGAGATTGTGCGACCACAATGTTGGTTTCATGAGCTGAAATAAAATATCCCAGAAATGTTCCATACACATTTGTTTACATCTGGGTTTGTGAGCATTTCTCCTTTTGTCAAGTTAATCCATCCAGCTGACAGTTGTGGCATATCAAGAAGCTGATTAAACAGCATGATCATTACACAGGTGTACACAGGTGTACCTTGTGGTGTACCTTGTGCTGGGGACAATAAAAGGCTACACTAAAATGTGTTGTTTTGTCACACAACACAATGACAAAGATATCTCAAGTTTTGAGGGAGCGTGCAATTGGCATGCTGACTGCAGGAATGTTCACCGGAGCTGTTGCCAGAGAATTGAATGTTAATTTATCCACCATAAGCCACCTCCAACATTGTTTTAGAGAATTTGTCAGGGCGTCCAACCGGCCTCACAACCACAGACCACGTGTATGGCGTCATTTGATTTGATTGATTAGGATCCCCATTAGCCGACGCCAGTGGCAACCGCTAGTCTTACTGGGGTCCAAGACATTACAGACAAAATACTTTTACAATTTACATACTTTTAAAAACATTAACACGTAGTGTATCTATCCATTACACATACATGTCAGTACATACAAACAACAAGTAGGTCACATGTAGGCAAGCGGTTTGCTGATGTCAACGTTTTGAACAGAGTGCCCCATGGTGGCAGTGGGGTTATGGTATGGGCAGGCATAAGCTACGGGCCACGAACACAATTGCACTTTATCGATTGCAATTTAAATGCTCAGACACCATGACGAGATGCTGAGTCCCATTGTCGTGCCATTCATCATGATCATGCACTGCCCCATGTCGCAAGGATCTGTACACAATTCCTGAAAGCTGAAAATGTCAGTTCTCCATGGCCTGCAGACATGTCACCCATGGAGCAGGCTTGGAATGCTCTGGATGGACGGCGTGTTCCAGTTCCTGTCAATATCCAGTAACTTCACACAGCCATTGAAGAGGAGTGGGACGACATTCCACAGGCCACAATTAACAGCCTGATCAACTCTATGGGAAGGAGATGTCGAGCTGCATGAGGAAAATGTGGTCACACCAGATTCTGACTTTCTGATCCACAACGCTATTTTTATTTTTTTAGGTCTGTGACCAACAGTGTATTCAGACCCCTTGACTTTTTCCACATTTTTTAACGTTACAGCCTTATTATCAAATGGATTAAATAAAAACAATCCTCATTAATCTACACATAATACCTCACAATGACAAAGCGAAAACAGGTTATTAGACATTTTTGCAAATGTATTACGAATAAAAAACATACCTTATTTACTTAAGTATTCAGACCCTTCGCTATGAGACTCAAAATTGAGCTCAGGTGCATCCTGTTTCCATTGATCATCCTTGAGATGTTTCTACAACTTGATTGGAGTCCACCTGTAAATTCAATTGATTGGACATTATTTGGAAAGGCACACATCTGTCTATATAAGGTCCCACAGTTGACAGTGCATGTCAGGGCAAAAACCAAGCCGTGAGGTCGAAGGAATTGTCCGTAGAGCTCCGAGATCTGGGGAAGGGTACCAAAACATTTCTGGAGCATTAAAAGTCCCCAAGAACACAGTGGCCTCCATCATTCTTAAATGGAAGAAGTTTGGAATCACCAAGACTCTCCTAGAGCTGGTGAAATTGAGCAATCAGGGGAGAAGGGCCTTGCGCACTCTGCTCCAGAGTGCTCAGGACCTCAGATTGTAGCGAAGGTTCACCTTCCAACAGGACAACGACCCTAAGCAAACAGTCAAGATGACGCAGGAGTGGCTTCGGGACAAGTCTTTGAATGTCCTTGAGTGGCCCAGACAGAGCCCGGACTTGATCCCGATCAAATATCTCTGGAGAGACCTGAAAATAGCTGTGGAGCTACGCTCCCCATCCAACCTGATAGAGCTTGAGAGGATCTGCAGAGAAGAATGGGAGAAACTCCCTACATACAGGTGTGCAAAGCTTGTAGCGTCATACCCAAGAAGACTTGAGACTAATCACTGCCAAAGGTGCTTCAACAAAGTACTGAGTAAAGGGCCTGAATACTTATGCAAATGTGATATTGTTTTTTTTCTTCATACATTTGCAAAAAATGACAAACAGATTTTGTTTGTCGTTATCGGGTATTGTGTGTAGATAAAAAAAGATATATGTTTTAATCAATTTTAGAATAAGGCTGTAACATAACAAAATGTTGAAAAAGTCAAGTGGTCTGAATACTTTCCGAATGCACTGTATCTGTATTCCCAGTCATGTGAAATTTTGTGTATTTGTGTATTTATTTAAATTGACTGATTTCCTTATGAACTATAACTCAGTAAATGTTACGTTTATATTTTTGTTCAGTGTATATATAATTTTAGCAATTATTTTTTGTAACATATGGACATTGCATGGATATACATTGCTTAATTATATATTTCCATAAATGTTCCAATGGTTAGATGCATACAGATCTGAGATCAATACTTAGTACAGTAATATTGGGGTGTGTTTTAAATGGAGAGGATTTCTGGATAAATAAATCTGTTCTGTCAGTAAGTACTTCCGCTGGTAAGACACTGAAAAACAGGTTCTATCTCAAGGCCATCAGACTGTTAAACAGCCACCACCTGCACAGAGAGGCTGCTGCCAACATACAGACTTGAAATCATTGGCCACTTTAATAAATGGATCACTAGTCACTTTAATAATGCCACTTTAATAATGTTTACATGTCTTGCATTGCTCATCTCATATGTATATACTGTATTCTATACTATCTATTGCATCTTAGCCTATGCCCTCTTTTTCCATTCCTTTACTTAGATGTGTGTGTATTAGGTAGTTGTTGTGGAATTGTTAGATGTTACTTGTTAGATATTGCTGCACTGTTGGAACGAGAAGCACAAGCATTTCGCTACACTCGCAATAACATCAGCTAACCATGTGTATGTAACCAATACATTTGATTTGATTTTGATTTGATAAGGATAAGTGTCATATTGTGGGTGGGTATTGTATTTGTGATGGACAGAGTTCTTCTGTTGAACTGCAGGCTGTGATGATACAGGCAGGGAAGAAATGACATACAATAAGTGGTCACAATTGATTTATATTTTTCAAGAACTCAGTCTGGGTCTCAACTTGCGGTTGCCAGTTAGAATAGTAAAATACACAAGGTGACATTTCGAGATTTGGTTGTGCATCAGCAGTTTTTCTCTTATGTCCAGTCACTGACAGTCACTCAATTAGCCATGTCAGTTAAAAATATGTAGATTGGTAAATTAGTCTAGTCAGCTATCTAAATGTATCTAATAATCTGACCATGAACGGCAACTGCCTAGAGGCCCTGACCTCTAGGGTGCCCCCATTGACTTTGGTAGTCCCTCTAACCCAGATGTCATACTAACATGGCATAAGTCATGGTAAAGTGTGTAGAATTGCAGGAAATTAACTTAAAACTGCAAAAAATGATCTCCACTATGGCAAGAAATGTAGAATTGCACGATATTGGCTGTAAAACTGCAAATGTTTCTCTCTGCCGCGTGGCAAAAAGTGTGGAATTGAATAAAACTTGCTTTAAAACTGCAACAGAGGGGGACCACTAAAATATTTTACCCTCGAGGTTAGGCCCCAAAACAACATCTGGCTTCAGCCTCCAAAAAGCTCACGCCGGCCTTGCATGTAGACCTAATTCACTCACAATTTCAGGTTAATTTAGAAACCTCAAAGTAAATCATTTTTATAGTGTCCTCATTGTAGGCTACTGTGGACATCTCATCAAATCAATTTTTATTTGTCACGTGCCGAATATAACAGGTGTAGACCAAGAAAATGACATACCAGTAATGAAGCTATATACAGGGGGTACCGGTATCGAGTCAATGTGCGGGGGTAAAGGTTGGTCAAGGTCACTTGTAAAGTGACTATGCATAGATAATAAACAGTGAGTAGCAGCAGTGTAAAAACAAAGGCGGGGGGCGGTGTTAATACAAATGGACCGGGTGGCCACTTGATTAATTGCTCAGCAGTCTTATGGCTTGGGGGTAGAAGCTGTTAAAGAGCCTTTTGGTCCTAGACTTGGCACTCCAGTACTGCTTGTCGTGCGCTAGCAGAGATAACAGTCTATGACGGGTGACTGGAGTCTTTGACAGTTTTTTGAGCCTTCCTCTGAAACCGCCTAGTATTTACAGGACCAGTCAAAAGTTTGGACACACCAACTCATTCCAGGTTTTTTCTTTATTTTTACTATTTTCTACATTGTAGAATAATAGTGACGAAATCAAAACTATGAAATAACACGTTATTATATACATTTTTAATTTAACATTTATTTAACTAGGCACATTAGCTAAGAACAAATTCTTATTTACAATGAAGTCCTACTCCGGCCAAACCCAGACGACGCTGGGCCAATTGTTCGCCGCCCTATGGGACTCCCAATCATGGCCGGATGTGATACAGCCTGGGATCACGTAGTAACCAAAAAAGTGTTAAACAAATCTTAATAAGTTAAAGGTTAAATTCATATATTTGAGATTCTTCGAAGTAGCCACCCTTGATGACAGCTTTGCACACTCTTGGCATTCTCTCAACCAGCTTCATGAGGTAGTCACCTGGAATATATTTCAATAAAAGGTGTGCCTTCTTAAAAGTTAATTTGTGGAATTTCTTTCCTTCTTAATGCGTTTGAGCCAATCAGTTGTGTTGTGACAAGTTAGGGGTGGTATACAGATGATAGCCCTATTTGGTAAAAGACCGAGTCCATGTTAGGGCAAGAACAGCTCAAATAAGCAAAGAGAAACGACAGTCCATCATTACTTTAAGACATGAAGGTGAGTCAATGAAGAACATTTCAAGAACTTTGAAAGTTCTTCAAGTGTAGTCGCAAAAACCATCAAGCGCTATGATGAAACTGGCTCTCATGAGGACGACCGCCACAGGAAAGGAAGACCCAGAGTTATCTCTGCTGCAGAGGATAAGTTCATTAGAGTTACCAGCCTCAGAAATTGCAGCCCAAATAAATGCTTCACAGAGTTCAAGTAACAGACACATCTCAACATCAACTGTTCAGAGGAGACTGCGTGAATCAGGCCTTCATGGTCGAATTTCTGCAAAGAAACCACTACTAAAAGACACCAGTAAGTAGAAGAGACAAGCTTGGGCAAAAAAACATGAGCAATGGACATTAGACCAGTGGAAATCTGTCCTTTGGTGTGATGAGTCCAAATTAGATTTTTTTGGTTTCCAACCGCTGTGTCTGAGACGCAGAGTCGGTGAATGGATGGTCTCTGCATGTGTGGTTCCCACCGTAAAGCATGGAGGAGGTGGTGTGGGGTGCTTTGCTGGTGACACTGTCAGGGATTTATTTTGAATTCAAGGCACACTTAACCAGCATAGCTACTACAGCATTCTGCAGTGATACGCCATCCCATCTGGTTTGAGCTCAGTGGGACTATCATTTGTTTTTCAACAGGACAATGACTCAACACACCTCCAGGCTGTGTAAGGGCTATTTGACCATTAAGGAGATCGATGGAGTGCTGCATCAGATGACCTGGCCTCCACAATCACCCGAAGTCAACCCAATTTAGATGGTTTGGGATGAGTTGGACCGCATAGTGAAGTAAAAGTAGCCAACAAGTGCTCAGCACATGTGGGAAGTCTTTCAAGACAGTTGGAAAAGCATTCCAGGTGAAGCTGGTTGAGAGAATGCCAAAAGTGTGCAAAGCTGTCATCAAGGCAAAGGGTGGCTACTTTGAAGCATCTAAATATAAAATATATGTTGATTTGTTTAACACTTTTTTTGGTTACTACATGATTCCATATGTGTTATTTCATGGTTTTGATGTCTTTACTATTATTCTACAATATAGAAAATAGTCAAAATAAAGAAAAACCCTTGAATGAGTTGGTGAGTCCAAACTTTTGACTGGTACTGTAGGTCCTGGATTAGAGTTACACATGGAGTAAAACAACATACAGTCAATAATACAGAAGAAAAATAAGTCTATATACAATGTGAGCAAATGATGTGAGATAAGGGAGGTAAAGGCAAAAAAATGCCATGGTGGCAAAGTAAATAAAGTATAGCAAGAAAAAACACTGGAATGATAGATTTGTAGTTTGAAGAAAGTTCAAAGTTCAAATATAAATAATATGGTGCAAAGGAGCAAAATAAATAAAATAAATACAGTAAGGGAAGAGGTAGTAGTTTGGGCTAAATTATAGATGGGCTATGTACAGGTGCAGTGATTTGTGAGCTGCTCTGACAGCTGGTGCTTAAAGCTAGTGAGGGAGATAAGTGTTTCCAGTTTCAGAGATTTTTGTAGTTCGTTCCAGTCATTGGCAGCAGAGAACTGGAAGGAGAGACGACCAAAGGAGGAGTTGGCTTTAGGGGTGACCAGAGAGATATACCTGCTGGAGCGCGTGCTACAGGTGGGTGCTGCTATGGTGACCAGTGAGCGGAGATAAGGGGGGACTTTACCTAGCAGGGTCTTGTAGATGACCTGGAGCCAATGTGTTTGGCGACGATTATGAAGTGAAGGCCAGCCAACGAGAGCGTACAGGTCGCAGTGGTGGGTTGTATATGGGGCTTTGGTGACAAAACGGATGGCACTGTGATAGACTGCATCCAGCTTGTTGAGTAGGGTATTGGAAGCTATTTTGTAAATGACATCGCCGAAGTCGAGGATTGGTAGGATGGTCAGTTTTACGAGGGTATGTTTGGCAGCATGAGTGAAGGATGCTTTGTTGCGAAATAGGAAGCCAATTCTAGATTTCACTTTGGATTGGAGATGATTGATGTGAGTCTGGAAGGAGAGTTTACAGTCTAACCAGACACCTAGGTATTTGTAGTTGTCCACAAATTCTAAGTTAGAACCGTCCAGAGAAGTTATGCTGGATGGGCGGGCAGGTGCAGGCAGCGATCGGTTGAAGAGCATGCATTTAGTTTTACTTGTGTTTAGGAGCAGTTGGAGACCACGGAAGGAGAGTTGAATGGCATTGAAGCTCATCTGGAGGGTTGTTAACACAGTGTCCAAAGAAGGGCCAGAAGTATACAGAATGGTGTCATCTGCGTAGAGGTGGATCAGAGATTCACCAGCAGCAAGAGCGACATCATTTATGTATACAGAGAAAAGAGTTGGCCCAAGAATTGAACCCTGTGGTACCCCCATAGAGACTGCCAGAGGTCCAGACAGTAGGCCCTCCGATTTGACACACTGAACTCTGTCAGAGAAGTAGTTGGTGAACCAGGCGACACAATCATTTGAGAAACCAAGGCTACTAAGTCTGCCGATGAGGATGTGGTGATTAACAGAGTCAAAAGCTTTGGCCAGGTCAATGAATACGGCAGCACAGTATTGTTTCTTATCGATGGCGGTTACGATGTCGTTTAGGACCTTGAGCGTGGCTGAGGTGCACCCATGACCAGCTCTGAAACCAGATTGCATAGCGGAGAGGGTGCGGTGGGATTCGAAATAGTCGGTAATCAGTTTGTTGACTTGGCTTTCGAAGACCTTAGAAAGGCAGGGTAGGATGGATATAGGTCTGTAGCAATTTGGGTCAAGAGTGTCACCTCCTTTGAAGAGGGGGATGACAGCAGCTGCTTTCCAATCTATGGGAATCTCAGACGACACGAAAGAGAGGTTGAACAGGCTAGTAATAGGGGTTGCAATAATTTCGGCAGATAATTTTAGAAAGAAAGGGTCCAGATTGTCAAGCCCAGCTGATTTGTAGGGGTCCAGATTTTGCAGCTCTTTCAGAACATCAGCTGAATGGATTTGGGAGAAGGAGAAATGGGGGAGGCTTGGGCGAGTAGCTGTGGGGGGTGCAGTGCTGTTGAATGCAGTAGGGGTAGTTAGGTGGAAAGCATGGCCAGCCGTAGAAAAATGCTTATTGAAATTCTCAATTATAGTGGGCTTATCGGTGGTGACAGAGTTTCCTATCCTCAGTGCAGTGGGCAGTTGGGAGGAGGTGTTCTTACTCTCCATGGACTTATTCTCCATGTCCTGCTAATCCGTCTGGCCCCGTGGCTTTATGAATGTTGACATTTTCAAAGGTCTTGCTCACATCGGCTACAGAGAGCGTGATCACGCAGTCATCCGGAACAGCTGGTGCGCCCATGCATGCTTCAGTGTTGCTGGCCTCAAAGCGAGCATTAAAGGCATTTAGCTCATCTAGTAGGCTTGCATCACTGGGCAGCTCAAGGCTAGGATTCCCTTCGTAGTCCATAATAGTTTTCAAGCCCTTCCACATCCGACCAGCGTCAGAGCCGATGCAGTAGGATTCAATCTTAGTTCTGTATTGGCGTTTTGCCTGTTTGATGGTTCGTATGAGAGCATAGTGGGATTTCTTATAAGCGTCCATATTAGAGTCCCGCTCCTTGAAAGCGGCAGCTCTAGCCTTTAGCTCGGTACGGATGTTGCCTGTAATCCATGGCTTCTGGTTGGGATATGAATGTACGGTTACTGTGGAGATGACGTTGTCGATGCACTTATTGATGTAGCCGGTGACTGAGGTGGTATACTCCTCAATGCCATTGGATGAATCCCGGAACATATTCCAGTCTGTCTTAGCAAAACAGTCTTGTAGCATAGCATCCGTGTCATCTGACCACTTCCATATTGAGCGAATAACTGATTCTTCCTACTTTAGTTTTTGTTTGTAAGCAGGAATCAGGAGGATAGAATTATGGTCAGATTTGCCAAATGGAGGGCGAGGGAGAGCTTTGTATGCGTGTCTGTGTGTGGAGTAAAGGTGGTCTAGAGTTTTTTTCCTCCGGTTGCACATGTAACATGCTGGTAGAAATGAGGTAAAACGGATTTAAGTTTGCCTGCATTAAAGTCCCAGGCCAATAGGAGTGCCGCTTCTGGATAAAGCATTTTGTGTTTGCTTATGACCTTATACAGCTCGTTGAGTGTCATCTTAGTGCCAGCATCGGTTTGTGGTGGTTAATAGATGGCTATGAAAAATATAGTTGGAAACTATTTTAGTAGATAGTGTGATCTACAGTTTAACTCTACCTTATGCGAGCAATACCTCGGGACTTCCTTAATATTAGGCATTGTGCAGAGGCTAACTATTTTATATCAGTCTTGATGTTTGGACCAATGAGATGAAATGGATGTCTTACCGTAACGTGTTTTCCATGGAAACCCCGAGCTTGCAGCCAATGATGGAGAGGCATGGGAGAAGCAAGGGAGGAGTCTGAATTTAGGTCACGCTTTGAGCTTGAGGATTCGACACCAGTACTAGGCCAACATGAAGTAAGCAGAAGAATAATTGTAGTGCAGTGTGTCACATCGTCTGCCTGGCATTCACTGAGAAATATTTGCAATACTAGATGCAGAAATAATTAAATACGTCGGACCTGTCCACAAATAGGAGTAAATCATTTATATATATTCAGAAAAGGATATCGCATTCTTCCGGGGGGCACAAGTTGGTTTTGTATTCATTTTTGTATATATATATATATATATATATATAAATAAATGTTTAACGCAAAAATGAGTTGCATAACCAACAATACTGATCTTCGCATGCTCTAGTTAACGTTACATGTTCTACATAGGCCTACAGTAAAATACGGTCAATATTTTAATGGGCTAGGGTATATTTTTCTCCACTTCTTGTCTGACTGACATGCCCAAAGTAAACTGGCAGTTACTCTGGCCCAGAAGCCAGGATATGCATATAATCGGTACCATTGGATAGAAAACACTTTGAAGTTTGTAGAAATGTTAAAATAATGTATGAGACTATAACACATTTGATATGGTAGGTGAAAATCCAACCTGAAAAATATATATTTTTTGAGAGCCCAAGGCTATGGGGTATATGCAATTCCAGCTCCCAGATTGCAATTCCTATGGCTTCCACTAGATGTCCACAGTCTTTGTTTATAGTTTCAGGCTTGTTTCTTCCCAAACGAGGAAGAATTTTGAGTTTTGGTACTGGCAGTCAGAGTTGGAAATCAGTCTGTGCGCGTGCAACGAAGAGGACACGCACCTGATAACTTTACTTTCCTATTGAACATACTTCTTTCCGTATGAAATATTATAGTTTAATTACATTTTAGGGTACTTGAGGATTAAATAGAACGTATTTTGATTTGTTTTAACAAAGTTTAGTGGTAGCTTTTTGGATTTCTTTCTCTGCATGTTGAACGAGTGGATTACTCAAATCGATGGCGCCAACTAAACAGACTTTTTGGCATATTAAGAAGGATTTTATCTAACAAAATGACCATGCATGTTGTAGCTGGGACCCTTTGGATTGCAAATCAGAGGAATATTTTCAAAAAGTAAGTGAATATTTAATCGCTATTTGTGATTTTATGAAGCCTGTGCTGGTTGAAAAATATTTTGATGTGGGGCGCCATCCTCAAACAATCGCATGGCATGCTTTTGCTGTAAAGCCTATTGTAAATCGGACAATGCCGTTAGATTAACAATAATTTAAGCTTTTAACTGATATAAGACACTTATATGTACCTAGATGTTTGATAGCCATAATTTTTATGATTATTTATTTGAATTGGTGCCCTCCAATTTCACCAGAAGTTGTCGACAGGTGTCCCGCTGGCAGGTGCCTCTGTTGCCTCCCTGTTTGTAATCTGTCTCAGCATCTTCTCTACTGTTTCTAGCTGTCCATCTGTTTGCTGTGATTCTCCTTGTTGTCCTCTGTAGTCACTATCTGTCTTTGCGTCTCCTTGTGCTCCTCTGTTGTCACTGACTGTCTGTCATTCTTAAGTGTTACTTGCTATTACATATACACTGAGTGTACAGAACATTAGGAACACCTTCCTAATATTGAGTTGCACCCACTTGTGCCCTCAGAACAGCCTCAATTCATCGGGCATGGACTGTACAAGGTGTTGAAAGTGTTCCACAAGGGATGCTGGCCCATGTTGAATTCAATGCTTCCCACAATTGTGTCAAGTTGGCTGGATGGGTTCTGAGGGACTCAGCTCTCTGCTAGGGTGCTAAGGGACTCAGTTCTGTGCTAAGGTGCTGAGGGACTCAGCTCTGTGCTAGACTGCTGAGGGACTCAGCTCTGTGCTAGGGTGCTGAGGGACTTAGCTCTGCTCTCCATGAAGCGCTGCTGGTCCAACGGGAAGCTCATATAATCTGATAGGCTTATGTATTGTGTTTTGTAAAGTGTGTCGTGTCTTTGGCATCATTAAAACGGAAGACATGTTAATCAAATATCAAATTATTTGATAAACTTAATTTTAATTTTATCAAATTATTATTACGCGATTAAACTGATTAATCGTGTAACTGTAATTCACTAGGAGGTCGGGGCACCAAGGAAAATATTCAGATTACAAAGTTATAATTTTCCTAATATAACTTTCAGATATCATAATATCTGATCTCTGAGTCTTCTGATTTAATGACGTGTTCTTTACCTTAGTCAGTCTCATTCCAAACGTCGTAAATTGTTGGTTATCTGCACGAAGCCAGTCTTCACTATGAGTCATCCATACATCAATTGTCTTAAAATCATTTATTTACTAAACTAAATCATTCACAGAAATGCATAATCAAACAGATATGGTTACAAGGAAATGATAGGAGAATGTGCCCTAGTGGGCTAAACCGGCATTGCGGCTTGTTAAACAAAAGGGAGGTGGGGGTCAGCTGAGAAGACACTACAGAGGTGATAAATATTAACAATTGAAATGCTAACCCTTTGCACATGAACGCTCACTCATTCGGGAACAATTGCCATCAATATATATATTTACGCTCAGTCTGTCGTCGGGATCTTTGTTGGAAAGGTCGTTCTGTTGGAGAGTTCTCTCTCTCTCTCTCTTGGTTAGAATGAATCTTTCAAAGTGACATTCGTTCATGTCGTTATAGGACAGATATTTCATCAGTCTTCGCGTTCAATGATACCGAATTCCTAGCTGCAGACTAGTAATTCATATCAAAGACTTGTTCTTATTCTGTATCGATAGTCTAATAGTTTAACCACATGGTATGGTTAAAGTTCAGTAGAGGGATGCATGGTCAAACCTATTAGCCAACTCGTAATGGAGTGGAGGCCTGGTCTGGGGAAAGAAACCCTGGGTGGGGGTTTTATTCGGAATGACAGAAAAAGGCTGTCTCATGACGCCAGGTCTCGTCTGTTCATGGGGGCGTGCCGATGACTTGGTAAAACTTTAAACAGAAAATACAATTCTCTCACATTAACATCTTACAAGCATCCCAACATATTCCAAATAGCTTTATCCTTATTCATTAATTTTATACAACCATTTAGATGTAAGTCTCATAGCTGAGGCTAGTATATAAACATTATTATGGTAATATGGCCGTATTGTCTCTCATGAGTTTCACAAAATTGTACCAAACGGACCAGTTCGTAGCTGGATTCTTTACCTATCTTTTATACCTTCTCCAGAACATAAATGTTGTTCGATTATCTCGTCCTGTGAGGTGGAAGAATTCCTTTGTCTCTCCATGAAAACACTCTGTCTCTATATACTGTGGCCATGAGGTGGGACATTTTCTTAGGAATTTACGACCCCTTCTGATCACAGCAGCCTGGGTGTAGGAGACAGAGGGAGATGGTGAAGAAGTGCAGGGGGAGGGGGTCAACTGTGCGCGCTGTACCCAAAGAGGGCAACGTCATGACAAGTGTTTTATGTTTCTCTGTTTTGTAATGTTTCTAGGTTTTATTGTTATACCGGCATCTATGTAGGCTCTGTTTAGCTGGTTAATGTATGTAATGTAAGGTTGGGATAATTTAACTGAATGTCAGACCAGAATTCTCTTCATGCAACTCTGTCATATTTCACATTCAAATAAAATCTTGGAAATGGGTGTGAGAGTGCATTGGAATGGGTGTGAGAGTGCATTGGTGTGTGTGTGTGTGTGTGTGTGTGTGTGTGTGTGTGTGTGTGTGTGTGTGTGTGTGTGTGTGTGTGTGTGTGTGTGTGTGTGTGTGTGTGTGTGTGTGTGTGTGTATGTGTTAGTGTGTATGTAACAGGATAGCTGTCTCACCTTTTAGGACCTCTCTTTAGAAATGGTTGAGCTAGATCGAACCAGTCTCAGACTTAGTCTGGTTGGAAAGGGCAGGAAATGGTAACAAAACAAACAACATTGAATAATCATACAGTATGTCATCTTAGACTAGTCAATGGCCTGGCCTTCAAGGGTAGACTGAGGCTTCGACTGAAGAAGTCTTTGTGTGTGTATTGAGTTTTCCTGATCAGGGCAATTTTAATACCTTTCTGACTGATTCTCCTGATCACAGCTCTGGTTTGCGGCTAAAACTGTTGCTACAGTAGCTGTTCGTTTATGGATGAATCACGCCTAAGAGAGTGTCTCTGTTTGGCTCCATAGAGAATCTCTTGTGTAACCATTTCACTGCACCTGCGATAACATTTGCAAAACTTTGTGTGCAACCAATAAACTTTGATTTGATAGTATCTCAGGAGAGGATCATGTTCCTGAACCTGCTGACCCAGGGGCAGGGCTTTTGCAGTGACTGTATTACCGCCACACCGGCGGTAACAAGTTATGAAGGCAGTTAAAGTTTAGTCAAGGTAATTACAGTAGGATTCTCCAAGCTCTGATGCTGCTGATGGTCATTAGTAACCTACCAAACTTGTTAACTTCCTCGTACTCAGCACTCTATTGGCCGTCTAATCTCTCTGACATCAATGCAAATGTAATCAAAAATCGAATCAAACACTTCATGAGAGCCCATGAGCTCATGTTGCTTAACGTTTCTATAGGCTATGCAATTTCATGAGAAAACAGAGTGATGGCCTCTATTAAAAAAAGGAGGATCCCATCAGCTTTCTATAGGCTAGGCCGACTAAATTTATTTCTACATTTTTCTAATATTAAGCACATTGCTTATCTTTACAACAGGAGTATAACTTACCTGGCTGGCTTGAAAATAAACCATGGGGAAAAGCGTCCTCCATTCGCTTTTTAAGTACATAGATGATATGTCCATCACGCCCAGGCTTTAGCTGCGTCCCCTGGCTGTTCATGGTGGTACCTGTGATTTCACAGAGGTCTTATGTGATTGGTCTTATGCAACAGACAATTGTACAGGTAGCTGTGTCCCCTGGCTGGTCATGGAGGTACATCTTATTATAGGCACATCTCACAGGGCTCTAATGTGATTGGTTCATGCTACAATTTGTTATACAACAGACAATTTTGCAGATACATTGTCTGTTTTTGTACTGATCTGTTCAGTACCGCTGGAACAACTAGATTAGCAGATGGAACTGTGGTTTCTCCATCCTTGGCTTATTGAACTGAAAAGATGGAATGTCGTCTGCTGTGTAAACACCTCTCTCTGGCGCCTGCATCCATGGCGACGATGATGATGATGATGCTGTAACTTTATCACAGAACATCTGGCAGTGGAGTAAACAGAGGTGGTTTACCAGGTACCTCTCACTGAGCTGGTTGGGTCATTGATTCATCAAATGCAAAGATGGTCTGTGGAGATGGTCTGATAGAACAGAAAGGGTTCAGGAAGTGACCACATAGCAGACGAAGTTCCTCTACAACGGGAGGTTGACGCCCCTCTCTGGGTGAACAGGAAGCGGAAATTAGTTACATCTGGTTGGTTCGGCCATTCATATGGGAGAAAATGGATATGGAAGGAATAGGCTTTTAGGATAAACGCAGAAAATAAGGTCTGAGGTTAACATTTTACATTTATGTAATTTAGCAGAAGCTCTTATCCAGAGCAAGTAGGGTTAAGTGCATTGCTCCAGGGCACATCGACAGAGTTGTCACCTAGTTGGCTCAGGGATTCGAACCAGCGACATTTCAGTTACTGCTTACTGGCCCAGTGTTTGTATTTTTACTACTTTAAAGTACTTTACACCACTGCACACAACCAAATGAAAAAGTGTATTACGTTCCTTTGCCAACCCATGTGGGATATGCTGCCTGCAACACATTTCAACAAATAACAAATTGTACTGTTTGTACAATTTGCTCCCACTCAAAAATGAGTTTTTTTTTATCAATGACTATGGCACATTAGTCCCAGTGAAGTCTCTTCTCTCAGGGAAAAGTGTGTTGTTGCCAGCCAAAATGTCTTTACTTTCCCTTACTGGTTCCATAAAACACTTGAAACTCCACAAAATAATCCATCTCCTGTAGTCTGTACAGGTTGAAGAGCACTTTAGTGAGGGAACATAATGTGTTCTTAGACAGACAGACAGACAGACAGACAGACAGACAGACAGACAGACAGACAGGCAGACAGGCAGGCAGGCAGGCAGGCAGACAGACAGACAGACAGACAGACAGACAGACAGACAGACAGACAGACAGACAGACAGACAGACAGACAGACAGACAGACAGACAGACAGACAGACAGACAGACAGACAGACAGACAGACAGACAGACAGTGCGTCTATTTCAGATACAGACAGAGGAGTACCCTTGACTTTCCTGATAATGACCACCAAATCAGCAAAGGTTCAGACCATTCTGAAACAGACCGATTTATCTTTTTGGGGGGTTTATTTGTTTCTATGTTTTTTTGCCAATAGCACATTTCTACAATTACAGTACAATTAATGCAATGTTATAACCAGGTTCAGGATATTTGTATTTATTTATGTTTATTATGTTTTTGCTGTGGCTGTCTCTCTCATCACAGAGAAGATAGTGTACATCTCGGACCAGGTGGCGACCATCTTGCACTGCAATCGGGAGCAGTTCACCAACGCTAAGTTTGTAGAGTTCCTGACCCCTCAGGATGTCAATGTGTTCTACAGCTTCCCCACACCCTACCATCTGCCCTCCTGGAGCATGTGCACTGGAACAGCTACCTATGACCCTTCTACACACACAGACGTATCGCTTCCCTTCTATGCACTCAACGATACAAGCTGTTACTACAGTACCCATGTATACGCATGATGAAGCACGTCTGCAGGCATATCCAGTGGATATTGATGAGCAGCAGGTAGGCTGTTGGAAGTAGACTCAACCGGATTAATCTGGCTGCTTGGATATATATATATATATATATATATATATATATATATATATATATATATAACTCTCTCTCGCTCTCTCTCCCTCAGAATCATCTCCCACGGAGTGCAGGCTGGAGAAATCCTCCTTCTGCCGCATCAGTTGAGCAGGAAACCATCGATCATAAGGGGGAGGATTAGAGTGGTAGGGAGAGAGGAGGGATGGGATGAGGGAGTCAGCTTTGGTCTTTTATCACCACCTAGTGGTTAGTGACTCTACTAAGGAGTTCTGTATGATGTAAAGAAGCAATTTAGTGTTGAACAGGGGGAGGTAGCGTTGGTATGTATGTATGTATGTTGTGACTCCATGCTCTGTGTGTGTGGTGCATAGTGGTGGATGTGGGAGAGGAGGGAGCCTGCAGTACTTCCTGTTCCGTATGACCCCCTACCTGATGAAGGTCCAGGTTGCTGAGTTGGCTGAGGAACAGTCCTGCTGGCTGCTACTGGCTGAGAGGGTACAGTCGGGCTACGATGGTAAGACACACACAGACATCAGTCTCTCTGAGATCTCAATGTCTCTCTCAGCACTATCGAACAGTGAGTCTCATACACACACTAGAATGCACACATACATTCAAGCCTAATGCCCATTCACAGCCTAACACACACACACTCAACACAATCTGTCTTTTTTACATCATTTCTATCTGTTTCTGTTTTCCTTCCCAGCCCCCAGGATCCCTTCTGACAAGTGTATCTTCACCATGACACACACACCCAGCTGTGTGTTCCAGGACATAGATGAGAGGTGAGGTCATTAACATTTATACACAACACCTCATCTGTTTATGTGCAAGGCTCAAGAAAAAATGGCGCCAGAGAAGAAGGCTGATGTTTTACGTGTCCCCAACCGATTGTGTTTTTTTGTTTGTTTGTTTGTTTGTTTGTTTGTTTGTAACTTACTTTGTACATAAAGTTGCCACTACCGTCTCTTATGACCGAAAATAACTTCTGGACATCAGGACTGCGATTACTCACCACGGACAAGCAGAATCCTTTTTTTCCTTAAAGAGTCTGAAGAGCCCGACGCGAATGATATACTGCTTTCTCGGGAACAGGCACAGATTCCTGTGATTTGCGCGAAGAGGAGGCAGAGAAAAAGGGGCCAGAGGGCGGGCTGCCTGCTGATAATTCGTAGGCGATTGAATAAACCTCTACTTCCGTCCATTCTGCTAGCAAACGTGCGATCTTTGGAGAATAAATCAATGACCTACACGGTAGATTAAACTACCAACGGGGCATTCAAAACTGTAATATCTTATGCTTCACGGAGTTGTGGCTAAACGATGACACTATCAACATACATCTGGCTGGTTATACGCTGTACCAGCAGGGTAGAACAGTGGCGTCTGGTAAGACAAGGGGTGGCGGAACTATGTAATTTTGTAAATAACAGTTTGTGCACGATATCTAAGGAAGTCTCGAGTTATTGCTCACCTGAGGTAGAGTATCTCATGATAAGCTGTAGACCACACTATCTACCTAGAGAGTTTTCATCTGTATTTTCCATAGCTGTTTACATACCACCACAGACTGAGGCTAGCACTAAGACAGCATTGAATGAGCTGTATTCCACCATATGCAAACAAGAAAATGCTCACCCAGAGGCGGCGCTCTATTCATTATTGTGAATAGACAAATATGGGAGTACATGGAAAAGAATGATCTGATTACAGCCAATCAGCATGCTTATCGCAAAAAGCATTCCACTACCACTGCATTGGTTGACATGACTGACCAGAGGCTCAATGCTATGAATAAAGACAGGTTTGTGGGTGTACTATTTTTTTTATTTTAGTGCAGCATTTGATAAGTGGATCATGAAATAATTTGGACAAAATGATTGCATTATGGGTTTAAGGAGGCAGCATTGAATTTGGTAATCATATCTAACTGACAAGAAACAGTCATGCTTTAAACTGTGGAATACTTCAGGGCAGCCACTTCTTTACTTAATATATACCAATGACCTTCCTTATGCCTTAACTCAAGCTACTATATTTGCAGATGATACTACAATTTATACAGCAAGACAATCAGTTCAACAGGTACAGCAAGCTCTAGAAGTAGATCTGGGAAAAATCAGGGAGTGGGTTTGCTGGAACAAACTTCTTTTGAACACCAAGGTTACATTGGTCTGTTCCACCAGGAAAATGCCAACACAGCTGATTGTTGTGTGTAGTGTATCAGGTTGCACAGCAGTTGATTGTTGTGTGTAGTGTATCAGGTTGCACAGCAGTTGATTGTTGTGTGTAGTGTATCAGGTTGCACAGCAGTTGATTGTTGTGTGTAGTGTATCAGGTTGCACAGCAGTTGATTGTGGTGTGTAGTGTATCAGGTTGCACAGCAGTTGATTGTTGTGTGTAGTGTATCAAGTTGCACAGCAGTTGATTGTTGTGTGTAGTGTATCAGGTTGCACAGCAGTTGATTGTGGTGTGTAGTGTATCAGGTTGCACAGCAGTTGATTGTGGGATACAATTATGTATGGGATAAGTATTAATTGAGGAAGTGGCAGAAACCAAACTGCCTAGGGTGCAGTTTGACAACTGCTTACCGTTGTCTCAAATAACTAATCTATGTAAAAAATAATAATAACAATTAACTGCATGCATAATCAGAAAGATAGTTAAATATTTACCGGGAAAGATTATTAAGCAAACAATCCAAGCATTAATTGAGAGTCAGGTGAACTACTGTTCTGTGGTCAAACAACCCAAGCATTAATTGAGAGTCAGGTGAACTACTGTTCTGTGGTCTGGGGAAATGCATCAGCAAGTGAAATTAGGAGGCTGCAGATTGAACAGAACAAAGCAGCAAGGATTGTTTTAAGGTGGAGATATGGTTCTTCTGTTGTAGTCATGCTCAATGCTCTTGGTTGGTCATCAATCAACAAGACACCGGTCTCAACGTCAACTAGAAACTCTAATGTACTCGTCCTCTTGCTCAGTTGTGCACCGGGGCCTCCCACTCCTCTTTCTGTTCTGGTTAGAGCCAGTTTGCGCTGTTCTGTAAAGGGAGTAGTACACAGCGTTGTACCAGATCTTCAATTTCTTGGCAATTTCTCGCATGGAATAGCCTTCATTCTCAGAACAAGAATAGACTGACAAGTTTCAGAAGGAAGTTCTTTGTTTCTGGCCATTTTGAGCCCGTAATCGAACCAACAAATGCTGATGCTCCAGATACTCAACTCGTCTAAAGAAGGCCAGTTTTATTGCTTCTTTAATCAGAACAACTGTTTTCAGCAGTGCTAGTATAATTGCAAAAGGGTTTTCTAATGACCAATTAGCCTTTTTAAAATGATAAACTTGGATTAGCTAACACAACGTTCCATTGGAACACAGGAGTGATGGTTGCTGATAATGGGCCTCTGTACGCCTATGTAGATATTCCATAAAAAATCTGCCGTTTCCAGCTACAATAGTCATTTACAACATTAACAATGTCAACACTATATTTCTGATCAATTTGATGTTATTTTAGTGGACAGAAAATGTGCTTTTCTTTCAAAAACAAGGATATTTCTAAGTGACCCCAAACTTTTGAAAGGTAGTGTAAATTCAAGCAATAATTTAGAACCATTTAAATATAATAAATTGGAAGGTTGTGCAAGACTATGGTAGATGAAGGAATCAATCTGTCTTTTTAGACTGTTAGAGTATTTATCTGGTCAATATGTCAGTGTATTATGTCTGTTAGTAACAGTGTGTTATATGTTAAAATGGGATCGTATTATAAATGGTACTTTTATGTTTAAGGACTCTTGGAAGATTAGTCCAAATTAGGACTAAAAGAGATCGTAATAAAATCACATCTGTGTGTTTCTATAACAACACTTTCTTGTCCTCCTACAGCCGGTCCACAACATGGGCTCCAGTGGTTACGGTAACCATGGCAGCAACGGTTACCACGGGAATGGGAAAACCATTGAGAACAGGAATGTGGTTGATGAACCAGGCAAATCCAAGCCGGTGAGTTGGTACCACTCTCTACATTTCTTCTGGTTGTCTTCAGTATTCTAAATCATTGTCTTGTTATTTTCTCGGCTAGATCACTTGCTCTGTCTCTCTTCCCCACTCACACCATCTCTCTCTCTCTCGCTCTCTCTCTCTCTCTCTCACTCTCTCTCTCTGTGTCTTACAGAGGACATTCCAGGAGATCTGTAAAAGGGACCACATGTTGAAGAGTCAGGACCAGCAGGTCTACTTTCCCTCTCCCTCTCCCTCTCCCTCTCCCTCTCCCTCTCCCTCTCCCTCTTCCTCCAAACCTGAATCCAGGAAAACCACAGACAGTAAGTGGTGCGTGTGTGTGTGTGTTGGGAAATATTGACATTTTTTAGTTTGTAAATGTGTGTGTGTGTATGCACATGTCTGTGAGAGTGTGTGTTTGCTAACAGATGTGTCTCCAGCAGGAGCACAGCAGCATAAGAGTCCTGTGGCGTTTCTGAAGGACTCAGCGGTGCCCCCTCTGCTTGTCAAGGACAGTACTGCTACTGCCAGTGTGGAGGAGCTCACCTGTAACGACCAGACTGTCTACTCCTACCAGCAGATCAGCTGTCTGGACAGTGTCATCAGGTATCTGGAGAGCTGTATCCCCCCCGTCACGGTGGAGAGGAAGTACCAGTTCTCCTCCTACACTGCATTCTCCATGCATGCTTCACGGTGGGAACTACACATGCAGAGATCATCCGTTCACCTACTCTGCATCTCACAAAGACACGGCGGTCTCAAATTTGGACTCATCAGAAGTGACTATAGATAATAACAGAGACTAGCAGCAGTGTAAAGGGGGGGGGGGGCAGGCAATTCAAATAGTCTAGGTAGCCATTTGGTTAGATGTTCAGGAGTCTTATGACTTGGGTGTAGAAGCTGTTGAGGAGCCTCTTGGACATAGACTTGGCGCTCTGGTACCATTTGCCATGTGGTAGCAGAAAGAACAGTCTATGACTAGGGTGGCTGGTCTAGCAATTTTTAGGGCCTTCCTCTGACACCGCCTGGTATAGAGGTCCTGGATGGCAGGAAGCTTAGCCCCAGGGTTTTTTTTTCTTCACCTTTATTTAACCAGGTAGGCCAGTTGAGAACAAGTTCTCATTTACAACTGTGAGCTGGCCAAGATAAAGCAAAGCAGTGTGACACAGACAACAACACAGAGTTACACATGGAATAAACAAACGTACAGTCAATAACACAATAGAAAAATATATGTACAGTTTGTGCAAACGTAGAAGAGTAGGGAGGTAAGGCAATAAATAGGCCATGGAGGCGAAATAATTACAATTTAGCATTAACACTGGAGTGATAGATGTGCAGATGATGATGTGCAAGTTGAGATACTGGGGTGCAAAAGAGCAAGAGGATAAGTAACAATATGGGGATGAGGTAGTTGGGTGTGCTATTTACAGATTGGCTGTGTACAGGTACAGTGATCGGTAAGCTGCTCTGACAGCTGATGCTTAAAGTTAGAGAGGGAGATATAAGACTCCAGCTTCTGTGATTTTTGCAATTCATTCCAGTCATTGGCAGCAGAGAACTGGAAGTAAAGGCGACCAAAGATGGGTGAAATAGGACAGCTGGGACAGATTGGTGAAATGGCTGCAGCACATACACTTTCCTTCGTTCCTGAGCAGCCCCCATACCAGCCCCAACCAGCCTACACCTCCCAGCATCCATCCCCCGGAATTCCCACTCAGAATACCTTTAACCTCCAGCATGGCTTAACTACCCAGCAGCCCTTCCAGACCGCCTACTCTATCCAGCTGTCTTTCCCAGCACAGACGGTCTACACTACCCAGCAGGCCTTCCCATCCCAGCCCTCCTTCCCAGTGCAGGCTCAGTTTGTCCCCCAGGCTTCCTACCCCACCCAAGCCTTCCCCTTCGGCCTGCCTTCCGAGGCCCCCAAAGCCCTTGCCATTGAGACCGGAGAGGGGGCAGTGTCCCTCTCCTCCACCCCTTCCTCCACTGGACAGGTGCTGGCTGTGTTCCCCCCACTGTTTGTCTCGCTGCAGCTCGCCCCTGCAGCTCAACCTGCTGCAGCTAGAGGACAACATGGCACCCCCTAGTGGAGCTCCAGGGAGCAGTACAGTAGCATTGTACAGCAGCACTGTACTGCAGTGTTTGCACTGTGAGGACTCTTCCTGTGACCTGCTGGACATCCTGCTACATGATGAGACCGACTCATCCTCTGTGTCTGGCTCCGGTTCTGGATCTGGGTGTAGATCTTGGTCCTGCTCTGGTTCCGGGTCCAATGACAGGGGAACATCCAGCAGTGCCTCTGGTAGGAGGAAAGGTCAGCACAAACACAGCAGTCATCTGTACCTCACCTTGCCCAACCAAACTGCAACACTGTGTCTCTCTCAAACTCTCAACCTCACATTACCTCACATTATCCCTCTGTCTCAAGGCTCATGCCTTTAAATATTCCTCTTGTCTTTAGGGAGCAATGACACCTGCAAGTACTTTGGCAGTGTGGACTCCCTGGAGAATGACCCGAAGGCCAAGGTCAAGGCTAAGGCCAGAGAGAGGGTGGAGGCTGAATCTAAGGCTGGACAGAGCCAAGTCCATAGTCAAGGCCAGGGGAGGGGGATGGAGAACACTTAATCGAGTATGTCCACCAGGAACCCCTCTGGCTGCTCATGGCCAACGCCGACGAGAACATCATGATGACCTATCAGATGCCCTAACAGGGAGTGATTGACAGGACCACCGACCAATAGCAGAAGGGGGTCATTGTGGGGATATTTTTCTTATGACCTGGTTTATTATTGGTATTTTATTACTGTTCCTATTGAATCTTGCTTGAAAACATTATCAAAGGCTGAAAGGAAGTGGATGTTTACTTGCTCTTTGCTTATAATTACCTCCGTTTTTGTTAGTAGCATGTGACAACAATATTTCACCATGATGGTTCTATTCAAGCCATACTAACAGAATGTTGGCCCAAACTATAGAGACAATGATTTCTACTGACCTACACTATCTTTAGAGTTTGCTGATAATAATAACAAGTAATGAAATAGGAATTATGATCATACTTAGTAATTGGCTATTAGCTAATTAAGAAAGCCATGATGGTAACACTATGAAGAGGAGATGAGAAGCACTGTTGTTAATCATTTATAACAGAGCTATCTCTCTCTATGTCCTGGTGTGTACAGGGACATCCAGAAGGTGTTGAGGGAGGACCAGCAGAGGCTGACACTGATGCAGAAGAATCAGCCGCATTTCTCCTCCATCCAGCAGAGGGAGCTAGTGAAGGAACAGCCCTGGGTGAGGGGGGGGGGGGGTCTGCCCAAGGCCATCACCGTCAAGGTACATCAAACGTCAGGCTTCACACACACACACCTCTCACACTCAAACACACATGCACATGTATACACACACACACACACAGAGAGATGAGTCTATGTCTTCATGTGGGTACCAACACGTATCCTTGTATTTCATCAGGAGTGTTTGCACTGTGAGGACTCGGCCTCAGCCCCTATCGAGGAGGACCTTTCTAACATGGAGGAAGAGAAGGGGGACAGCCCCCCACCACCCAGACAGAGGAGTCCTCCACCCCCCACCCCGACCCAGACTTTGACTTGTAACAGATGACACACTCTGAGCAGCAGAGGGCGATATTTAGCCACTGACAGTGGACCTTCACAGTGTGGAGACATACAGGACACTCACTCACGCTGGGGATGACTCAAACCCTAGGGCTGGGACAATTACCATGTAACCAACCGTTATGGATGAAGACCGACAGAAAAATGTAATAACCGTCATAACCGTTTAAAAAAAGTGTTTAAAGTCAATAACACAATATACAAATCTGTATACAGTGTGAGCAAATTAAGTAAGAAGGTAAGGCAATAAATAGGCCAATAATGGCGAAATAATTACAATTTAGCAATTTACACTGGAGTGATATGTGGAGATGACGATGTGCAAGTAAAAATACTGGTGTGCAAAAGAGCAGAAAACAAATATGAGGATCAATCAATCAATCAAATGTAGTTATAAAGCCCTTCTTACATCAGCTGATGTCACAAAGTGCTGTACAGAAACCCAGCCTAAAACCCCAAACAGCAAGCAATGCATTTGTAGAAGCACGGTGGCTAGGAAAAACTCCCTAGAAAGGCAGGAACCTAGGAAGAAACCTAGAGAGGTACCAGGCTATGAGGCGTGGCCAGTCCTCTTCTGGCTGTGCTGGGTGGAGATCATAACAGAACATGGCCAAGATGTTCAAATGTTCATAGATGACCAGCAGGGTCAAATATCTTAAGGTGAATGCACCAATTTGTAAGTCGCTCTGGATAAGAGCGTCTGCTAAATGACTTAAATGTAAATGTAAATAATAATAATCTCATTGGTTGTCGAGGGTGCAACAGGTTAGCACCTCAGGAGAAAATGTCAGTTGGCTTTTCATAGCCGATCAATCAGAGTATCTCTACCGCTCCTGCTGTCTCTAGAGAGTTTAAAACAGCAGGTCTGGGACAGGTAGCACGTCCAGTGAACAGGTCAGGGTTCCATAGCCGCAGGCAGAACAGTTGAAACTGGATCAGCAGCACGGCCAGGTGGACTGGAGACGGCAAGGATGAGGTAAGTAGCTGGTTGGATGTGTTAATTACAGATGGGCTGTGTACAGCTGCAGCAATCGGTAAGCAACGCTTGAAGTTAGTGAGGGAGATATAAGTCTCCAACTTCAGTGATTTTTGCATTTCGTTCCAGTCATTGGGAGCATAGAACTGGAAGGAAAGGCGGCTAAAGGTGTTAGCTTTGGGGATGACCAGTTAAATATACCTGCTGGAGCGCGTGCTACAGGTGGGTGTTGCTATGGTGACCAGTAAGCTAAGATAAGGCGGAGCTTTACCTAGCAAAGACTTGTAGATGGCCTGGAGCCAGTGGGTTTGGCGACGAATATGTAGCGAGGCCCAGCCGGTCGCAGTGCTGGGCAGTATATGGGGCTTTGGTGACAAAACAGATGGCACTGTGATAGACTGCATCCAATATGCAGTAGTTGGAGGTTGGAGGCTATTAGAGTGTTGGAGGTTATTTTGTAAATTACATCGCCGAATTCAAGGATCAGTAGGATAGTCAGTTTTAAGAGGGTATGTTTGGCATCATGAGTGACGGATGCTTTGTTGCGAAATAGGAAGCCGATTCTAGATTTAACTTTGGATTGGAGATGCTTAATGCGAGTCTGGAAGGAGAGTTTACAGTCTAGCCAGACAACTAGGTATTTATAGTTGTCCACATATTCTAAGTCAGAACGGTCCAGAGTAGTGATGCTAGTCGGGCGGGCGGGCAGCGATCAGTTGAAGAGCATGCATTTACTTTTACTAGCATTTAAGAGCAGTTGGAGGCCACGGAAGGAGAGTTGTATGGCATTGAAGCTCGTCTGGAGGTTTGTTAACACAGTGTCCAAAGAAGGGCCAGAAGTATACAGAATGGTGTCGTCTGCGTGGAGGTGGATCAAAGAATCACCCGCAGCAAGAGCGACATCATTGATATATACAGAGAAAAGAGCCGGCCCGAGAATTGAACCCTGTGGCACCCCCATAGAGACTGCCACAGGTCCGGACAACAGGCCCTCCGATTTGACACACTGAACTCTATCTGAGAAGTAGTTAGTGAACCAGGTGAGGCAGTCATTTGAGAATCAAAGGCTGTTGAGTTGTCAGTGTATATGTGTCTCATGGCATATGTCAGTGTATATGTGTCTCATGGTATATGTCAGTGTACATGTGTCTCATGGCATATGTCAGTGTATATGTGTCTCATGGTATATGTCAGTGTATATTTGTCTCAAGGCGTATGTCAGTGTATATGTGTCTCATGGCATATGTCAGTGTATATGTGTCTCATGGTATATGTCAGTGTATATTTGTCTCATGGCATATGTCAGTGTATATTTGTCTCATGGTATATGTCAGTGTATATGTGTCTCATGGTATATGTCAGTGTATATTTGTCTCATGGTATATGTAAGTGTATATTTGTCTCATGGTATATGTCAGTGTATATTTGTCTCATGGTATATGTCAGTGTATATTTGTCTCATTGCCATTTTGAGAACCTGATATTTTAGCACAGTTCATTGCGTTTTTGTAGGTGCATTAAAATGTTAAAGTTTCCTCCCCCCATGTTGATCTGGACAGGTAAGGGTTTGTTTTGTTGGGATGGTGGTCCATGGGGTTTTCACCCTGCATTCTAAGGCTGGAACCTGATGAAGAAGGTAAAAACCCAGATGGTAAGATTGTGACTATTGTTCAAAAGCAGCAGGTAATATAGGCCTATTGGGATATTGACTTCCCTGACTCAGTGTCTTCTCTGGGAGGGTTATCTTTGTATGAGTGTTGTGCGTGAAAGCATCAAACACAGCGGGGAAAGCTCAAGAAACTGTCAGAGCGGTGAAGGGCTAGGCCGAAGCTTCTGTTGTTAGATCAGTGATTATTCTTTAGAGTCAAAGACTGTTGAGAGGAGAGACTCATCCATGGATAGAATGGGAGTCCCAGGGGATCCGTTTCAGAACCATATGCTCCCATCCACGTTTGAATGCCTCATGCCAACTGGCACCGGTCACTAACCTTTAACCCCGGAATTGAAATTCACCATCACGAATCCGCAGCTGATGCGTTAGGATGCTGTGCAATTCTTAATTTGCCTTTATCATTCACAGGACTCGAAAACGAATTTGGTAATATCACCAACATGTCATATGTCACCTTAGATTAATGGTGATTATGCGCCATTATGATAAAGATGGGAAACAGACCCGGGCTCCCTGTAATGGTGCAATAGACTGCTTTATGCACATTTTGAACTATGGGTTTACCAAGCAGCAACAGGCTTTGAAAAACGAATAGGGAAATTGGCTCATGATACAGACGTCATCATGACAAAAATCTATGAATTGCTATTTTAAAAAACGATATAAGTCGTTTTGTATTAGCCTAAGTGATAAATATGTATTTTCCTACTCTTGAATCTTTAGGTCTACATTTCTCTTACTCCGAAATGTCCTTTGACAGGTGCAAAGACGAATCAAAGCTATAGGCTACAGCTGTGTCTGTGTCAGTATCTCTCAACTCGCTGGCTTTGTCACCATTCTGTCAAGTGGTAGCCTGCCGATCCAAAGCTTTAATCATTGCGTCCTCTGCTTCCATGACCGTTGTTCCACCTCGCCAAATGTGTGGCCCAGGTTTGACCAGCTACAAACCCCTGTGGCTGCTCAACGCTAATCCGACTTGTTAGCCATTCATTCCTTCATCAAAAGATGACAACAGTCTGTGAATCTATTAATGTGTATTTGACAAGAAATTAACATCCGTGATGAAAGTATTTTTCATGAAACGTTCTTTTTTTTTATAAGAAATGCCAAAAGTGCCTGTAGTTGCAAAATCACCCAGCTATTTCAGTGTTTTTTCCCCCAGTGGACTTTAATCTTTATCATTGGCACTCATTAGGGCACAGTCGGTCTACTGTAATTGTGATTGAAACATGTCTGTCTAAGCAAATCGATGAGCAAAGGAGGTTGAACGTGTTCATACTCCACCGTGAGATTTACATGATAGCTTAGTCTAGCCTATTGGACCTGTCATGTTCTTAACAGTATGCAGCGAACCCGAGTGCGTTTTCATGGTCAAAAGGCCAAGTAGGCTAATTGCTTTGGATAGCTGTGCGTAATTATTATGGTTTAGCGCTAATATTCAATTCACAAATATGTCTTACAAGATTGACTTCTACATGATTTGTGGACTGATGTTTCCAGGTGCTCTAAAAATACTGATTGATTAAATGCCTCAAGAAATGGATTTTGATTATGGGAGCGTGGCACTGGCCTTTCATAGTCCTATCGTTTTGTTTCAATGAGTTTTTGGCAATTGGTTAATTACCTGGCCAGTAAGAGGCCTGGTGTTGTTAGTTTATGTTTCAGGCTGCAGTTACTCTTTTAATTGCTTTGTTTGTCAACTGGGCGATTCAATTGCCTTGTGATATTAGGTACTCTGCCAATCGTTTATAATGTTATGCAAACAGACGTCAAGTCATTCAGCTTGAAATGCCTTTTAATTGGATTACTTTTGGGTCATTCTGTAAAATGGTGTAAACAATCAAATTTTACACATGAAGACTGTCATTTTCATTAAATGATTTTATTAATCACATTGACATTTTAAGGACAAAACATTCTACACATTGTTACAGCGTCAAGTGGTTGGGGAAATATACGCATTTCTTTTAAAGGTTACAGGGCGAATAAACAAGGGCCTTTTTTCTGTACGAATCTTCACTGGAAACATTTTTTTATAGCCTATTCAAGGCATCACAATAACTTTTTCTTATGCAAATCCTCTATACATATTAAGATATTTACAAAAACAAACATGAGCAGTTCCCAATTGCGCAATAGCAGGAAGTGAATTTCCGGCGGCATGCGCTTTCCAGGTATGTAACAGATGATGTCACA
The DNA here is from genome assembly GCF_901001165.1 of Salmo trutta. Taxonomy (NCBI): domain Eukaryota; kingdom Metazoa; phylum Chordata; class Actinopteri; order Salmoniformes; family Salmonidae; genus Salmo; species Salmo trutta. The sequence goes on from NC_042969.1 coordinate 76,052,891, forward strand.
ACCTGTGGCCAGGTAGACTCCAAACTATTCTATTAAATTCCAAAGGCAGACAGTTGACCAGTACGGGCCACTACCAGGGCCTCCACATGGATTTGTAGTAGCTGATAGTGGGCATGTTCTGGGCCTCTTGGTTCTCCAGTGCGTCAGTAGCGCCCTGGTTGTGCTCGCTGTCTGTCTCGTACAGGTCAGAGCACAGGTCCTCACTGGAGGTGGTGGAGGCGACGGGGGAGAGGGCCGAGGAAGAGACGCTGGATATACTCCTGCATCCGGGTGAGGCTAGTGCCACGCACACTGCCTCGCCGGCTGGCCAAGTGCTGCCGTTGTTGCTGGAAGTGACCGGTATTATATCCATAACCATGTCCTGGAAGTGATCCTCGTTCAAGGGCATACACTCCAGCAGGTGGTTCAGTAGCTCGGCCGCCACCGTCGCGTCTATCCCGGGACAGTTGGACACAAACATATGGACCTCATGCATGCACTGGATGTAGCCTGCTGCAAACCTCTCGCTGGCCTCCCGGTTCATGATGTCAGTCTCTGAGGAAGAAAGGAAATTAGGCCTACTTAGATTCAGTTGCACTCCCTCGGTGGGCGTTATGATAAGCAGCACCTGATCTATGCCTAAATGCACTTTAATGAGTGGATGAAAGGGTCAATAGTGTATGCCATTGCTCAGTTTACCTTGGGGACGATCCTTGAGAATATGCTCCACTTTTTTCACCGTCATCTCCAGAACCTCTGCGTTCTCCACCTTTGACTGAAACCGAGGGGAGACAAAGCGAAAAATATTAGATTTCATTCGCTTCTATTGTATGACAGGTGCGCCAGGTGAGTCTACGGCAGGGGAGGTGCGCCAAACTCACGTCGGTGTCAGCGAGCAAGGTCCGGAGCTCCTGCAAACTCTCATTGATACGAGCACGCCTCTTCTTCTCCACCAAAGGTTTTCTCGCCTGTAACAATGACACATGGGCCTGTTAGTGCGTTGTAACAATGTAATAACTGCATTACTAGGGTAGGCTACTCTATAGAATGGGATCAGCGACACAACAACCACAGATGCCCCTTACCTTTCTATCCCCTTTATTAATCCCGTAGTAGTCATCCTCATCCATGCCAAGTCCGTTCTTGATGTGCAGAGCCGAGGGGGCCATGTTGGTTTTGAGCCCGAGCGGTGCAGTCAGTCTGATCCCAGTTTGTATTCCACTGCTATTTTCCCGATCCGTGAAAGAGAGCAGCTGGCAAACGGATCCGGTCAGAGAAAATCTAAACACGACAGGCGAGACACCCTTTGATTATTGTACAATCTTCGATAAACGTACTGCTGGCGCTAAAGAGCTGTTCTGGGTATTTATAAGGACTCATTTGCATATGAATGTGTGGTTTGTCTGCACTAGCCAGCGGACAACAGTGCACACACCGTGAGCCAATCAGAGCCCTTTCCTTTGTCTTCGGCCAGCCCTTGCTGCGCGGTGAGGATCAGTAGTGGTCACAATAATTCATATTTTGGGTTGCGTATCTGGCGTCAGTGGTTTTGTTGTTCAACCGAAGGCTATTAATTTAGGCTAAAATTTAAGAAATAATGACAATTTTGGGGAAAAAGAAATAAAAAAGTAGATAACATTGCATGGTATTAACACGTATTTTGTACCATCTGTTTGTGTCCTAGATAACTACGGTATAGGCTATATTCTGTGAAAAGGAATAGGATGGGACAGAGGCTATCACAAATGATATATCCATTCATTATTCATTGGGTTATCAAAGCGCCAATGTCTCCAATGTATTTCACCAGGTAGGCCAATAGAACTATTTATGGCAGAACACGGAGAGATATTATGCAGATACCATAGGTAGAAAAAAAACATTTTAGAAAGACATTTCTTTGGACGTGGAGTATTTGCAATATATTTATTTATTTCAAATCCTGACTGCTGATTATCTCAAGACTGAGTCATTTTTTCTCTTCTAATATTTTCTTGCCCTACCCAGTCCCATTTTTTGTATGTCCCTGTTCAGGGCTCTGAAGATTTCCCCAGCGCGGGCTCTCGGATGTAACGCGATGCCTCAGTTGGCAGCTGCTGGCAGAGGCCCCTTGGCCTAAACTGAATCAGCCGGGGAATTAAGGGCCCTTCCCCAAAGAAAGCGACAGGTGTTAGCCTGCGCCTCATTTGTTCTCTCCCTTTGGTGATTTCTGATTTGGATGCAATTGCACTCTCAGATGCCACATTCCCCTTAAAACGCACAGAACAAATAGGTTCCCAAAACCTGCTAAATAGACCCGACTTAGTTTTAAAAGTTAATCTTTAAAAGTCATGCATGTTTGTATTTGCTCATCCCTTACAGTTATACCTCCAAAATAGCTTCAGGCTTATGTTCAATAACAATTGGGTTATTATGGTTGCGTTTACACAGGCAGCCCAATTCTGATCTTTTGCACAATTATTGACAAAAGAGCTGATCTGGTTGGTCAAAAGACCAATTAGTGTAAAAATATCAGAATGCTGCTGCCTGTGTAAACGCAGCCTATGTTATGTCTACAAATTGACTCTTATCCATTATCCCAATTTCACTGTCTGTGTGTGCACTATAGTTTTCTTTTACGCACAATTGTCTATTTGTTTGTCTGATAAAAGTGTTTAACCATTTGGCCTCGTTGCATGTGTACATATGTACAGCGCATTGACATGCGCAAATTCGCAATAGCGCATTTGTGTCTATCTTAACAAGCACGAAAATGTGTCCTGTCACCAGATAAACAACATGATACCATTACGAGTGAGTTTTACACACAAGGTTTTTGCTACAGCAATTAGGCACCAATAACAAATATACAACCTAAATGAAGGCCGTGTCCAGAGGCTTTGAAGTGAGGGGTTTGGCACCTCGCCACCCCCACGCTCCGCTCCAGATCTCCTCTTAATGGTCTGGACTGGGGAGAGCAGCTGTCTCGGACCGCTTTTGTTCGAGAAAGCGCAGAGGGATCGGGCGCCCTTCTCCATCTCTTCTCTTTTCTCCCCTCTCTGCCACCACACGGGGGCTTCATTAGCTCTGTGGCCAATTATTATAGATTTATAGTCAGGAGGAGAGGGACCATGTACTACAGCAACGTTTTAAATGTTCGAATTCAATAATTTCTTTAAAATGCACCCAGTAGGCCTGTGCATAACGTTCATTTGTCGGGAAAAAATGATTCACTATTGTAAACAAATAATGATTTGCCTATACTGTAGTTGAAAATAATTATGAACGTGTTTCCTTCTACTACTACCAGTAGGCCCGACACAAATATTACCAGTGATTAACCAAACACTTGTTGATGTCTCTATGGCTGCGTTTAGATAGGCAGACCAATTCTGATCTTGTTCACTAATTGGTCTTTTGGCCAATCAGATCGGCTCTGAAAAAGATCTGATGAGAAAAGATGATGTGATTGTTCAAAAGACCAATTAGTGGAAAAAATATCGGAATTGGGCTGCTAGTGTAAACGCAGCCTCAAAACTACAACCTAATTTCCTCATCGTATACAGGTAGCTGCCAAAATAAAGGAAACACCAACATAAAGTGTTTTATTACCGCATTGGGCCACCATGAGCTGCCAGAAAAGCTTTAATGCGCCTTTTCATAGATTCTACAAGTGTCTGGGACAATGTTTGAGAGATGTGACACCATTCTTCATTGAGAAATTCCATAATTGTGTGTTTTCTTATTGGTAGTGGAAAACACTGTCTCAGGTGCTGTTCCAGAATCTCCCATAAATCTTCAATTGGGTTGAGATCTGGTGACACACACTTTAAACCTGCCATGCTCTTTTAAGACTCCTCTTTCAAAGTCCCTGAGATGTCTTTTAGCCATGGTAGCCAAAATAATAGGTAACTGGACATTTTTAATACATGACCCTAAGCATGATAGGATGTTAATTGCTTAATTAACTTAGGAACCACACTTTTGTGTGGAATATACTTTGAATCCCTCGTTTACTCAAGGGTTTCCATTATTTTGGCAGTTACCTGTATCTTTATGGCCAGTCCAACTGGACCAGGTAATTAATTTAATATTACTAAATCCATTTGCTTATATTCATTCACACTGCAAGCAAGAGTCTAATAAATGAAATACAATGAATGTTATAAGCCTAACCGTTTTTAACCATTTATAAATGTACTATAATATTGTAGTAGCTGTAGGCCTCAGCATCATTCATATATTTTTTAACATGGATTAATCTCATGATGTTGATAGGATAAAAACGGCCCTCTATATATATGACAAAGTGTGTGTGTGTGTGTGTGTGTGTTCGCATAAAGAAAATAGATAACAACTGCAGAAATTGCATACACATTTCTATTAATATTGGTTAATAATATACAACAAAGAAGGGAGCAGAACAAAAGCTATTTGTGATGGACTAGAGCTAAGAATCTAAATGTTTTCTTATTATTTAATAAATAAAGACATTAATACAATAAATATAAGAAAGATATTAATAAGCGCCTTCTACAATGCAGGCTACGGAAAGTAGACTTCGGAGAGGAAGTACTGAAAGGTCTGTATATATAGCACACCTAGATCAGGAACACAACCACCCCACAATCCAACACAATGTCTTCTGAGTAGCATATCTATAAGATACATAACAGAGGAGATTCTAACGTAAAGATCCAGCACGCCCGTATAGTTTACCAGGGCCTCCACATCTCCAGCATGCCCAGGTGGGGGCTGAGGAGCTGGGGGCTCCCGAGCAGGAGCAGGGGGCTGTCCTGGGGCCCCACCATGTGGCACAGGGGCCCCTCCCTCTGGCCCTGCCTCCCAGACCTGGGGTCCCCTCTGAGGGGTGTAGTGGGGGCTCCAGGCCCCTGTCTGGGTGGGTGGGCGTCAGGCCTGAGGTTGGGGTTGGCCTGAGAAGGGCGCTCTTCACTGGAGCGGGGCAGGGATTTGAGCAGGTGGTTGAGCAGGCGGGAGCCAAGAGTTTTGTCCATCCACTCGCAGCTGAGCAGCATGTTGTGGACCTCGTGCATGCACTGGATGTAGCCTGTGCTGTACTTCTGCTGTGCATCTAGGCCTAAGGTGGGGTCTGCTGTGGATGGGAGGAGACACTGGGTCAAACATGGGTCATAGCGTCATCTGTTGGTGGCAGGATGTATTGCACCCAAACTGGCCTATTGCCCAAAATAAATGAGTAATTATTATATATTTTTTAAATGTATTTAACTTGTTAAGTCAGTTAGGAACAAACAGTTATTTACAATGAAGTCCTACTCCGGCCAAACCCGGACAACGCTGGGCCAATTGTGCGCCGCCTTATGGGACTCCCAATCATTGCCGGATGTGATACAGCCTGGATTTGAACCAGGGACTGTAGTGACGCCTCTTGCACTGAGATGCAGTGCCTTAGACTGCTGCGCCACTCGCATAATGAATTGCAGTGTTTCTTAATCCTGTTCCTGGGCACTCAAAGGGGTGCACATTTTTGTTTTTGCCCCAGCACTACACACATGATTCCACTAAGGGTTGATGATGAGCTGATTAGTGGAACAGGTGTGTAGTGCTAAGACAAACACACAAATGTGCACCCCTTTGAGTGCCCAGGAACAGGATTAAGAAACACTTGACTAATCAATTGTTTTAAGTTGAAACCAAGAAAGAATATGGATCAAAACGAAATGAAATAATAAAGCTATATGAGTACTAATACTCACATGATTATTCTTATTGTTCTTATTGACTGTTATTCAATCACTGATGAAAATATTCCCACCAGTCTCCATTAAATGTGTCTAACATTCCAACGTGCTGACACGGCCCCAGCTGCTTACATAGAGTATTACATGCAGGCACAACTTTGAAAACTCTCCTGGCACTTGCATTCTCCTTCAGTCAAGCCACTTGATCGGACACTTACCACTGAATCTATGAGTCTGAACATTCTGCAGGTGTTTCACTGTCATCTCTAGAATGTCCGCCTTTTCAAGTTTCGATTGCTGTTGGGGGAAATGGAAAGTTAGGGTCAACAAATAACTTACACTGTGTCTTTCACACTCCATATAATTGAGCATTTATAACAATTAAAGTGTGTATATAGGCCTACCCACATCAAGACGGAACGCCCCGACCACGGTTTCTTTCAGTTGATCCAAGCAGTTATTCATCCTCTCCCGTCTTTTCCTCTCAATTAGCGGCTTACGCAACTAGAGATGGAAAGCGATGGGTTAATGGCGACCAGACAGTCACAAACTGGACCAGACAATCACTAAGTGTGAGCATATCCGATAAAAGACACCTGTTGATTAGGTTTATATATATATCCACGGGAACAAAGGCAATACCTTTCTCTCCTCCTTGGCACTCGAGTGTTTCCCCACGTTGTGAGCCATGGTGCTGGCTGTCATCTCTCCTTTACGCTCGGTATAGTTGTGTAGCTCGGTATAGCTCTCCTCTCCCGGCTGAGTCTAGGGTCTGTAAGGCCCTCCGCACCACGCACTGCTCTTATTTATAGGGCACAATTAGCATTTGAATGCTCGAGCTTTTTGGCTGAGGTATTTTCCCACACACGGGGTCGCTCCCAGCGCCCGATCCCATCAGTCAGGGATGACAGGTCACTGCCTCTTTTCAATAGCTGAGTTACCCGCCCCGGAGAAAAACACAAGAGACAGATGTCCACCCTGAACCCCCCTATCCTCTCTATCTCTCTCTTTCTCGTGACGCAAAGCGCGCGGGTCCCCTCAGGATTTTCATTTGCAGGGCCGAACAAGAGTGAGTCATTTCCGTGGTTACACCAGGGACCCCTTGACTATTCATGCCAATGAAATGGGACGGCATTAGGCTTACCCGAGAAAAGTCTCACATAGAAAAAATACCCACAACGCCCTTGTTATCAGTTTGTATCGTTGTCGAAACTGGCAAGTGGTCAGGGAAGTGTTGATGATGAGAAACTTTAGTGACTAAATCCTGAGTGAAGAGTAAGCATAAACTAATTGTTCAGAAAAATTACGCCAAAAGCCTATAACGAAAAGTGTCAATATTTTTTATTGAATGTAGCCTATATGCTTTTCCTGAGATGTACCCTAAATGATGTTCGCGCAATGGCAAGGGATATTGTTTTTGTTCATGACTGAAAAGCCTATGGAAATTACACTCAAAGTTAATGAAGCTTATTTCAAACTATTTTCAACTCTGCCCTCGTTCAGCAATTCAATAGGTCTAGGCTCCTCAACGGATTTTCAAAAGTTGGTCAGATTTCAATCTAATTAATTGATTAAAATTCAATACATCGATTGTAAGTGCTTGTTTCATGTTCTGAATTTGTTTGAAATAAAATGAAATCCCAGCCCCTAGTGGTTCTGCAGGTGCGGGATATGGATGGGGTAGTTAGGCCTAATTCCACATGCTCTTTGGGTTGTCTAATATCAACAAGGATAAATGACTTGAACATCCTGTCGGATATTGATCATGGTTTATTATTAATGAATATATATATTTTGACTTACAACTTTGATTAGCCTGAGCCAGATAGAGGAAGGGTTTGAAAACGGTAAGCTAAACATATGTTGTCAATTTTTTCTAACTCTGAGTTAGGGAGAGCAGATGTCAGAGTGACCACACGGACAGATGTCCCTCCTGCGAGCTGGCCTTTGGCTAAGGGATTCATGGCGACGGCTCTGTGTTTGACTTGACGCGACTGCCGGGCGAACGCTAGAACGTGGGAAACCCCACCGAACAATGGGCGGTATTCAGCCGAACCTAATCACCATGAAGAGAGTACTAACCCTGTGGAAGGACAAGTGGATGGTCCAGACTGGGAGAAGGCTCTCTCTCTCAGTGAGCGCCGGAGTAGGAAGTGATTCATGGGAAGTTAGGGCAGGTGCGCCCTGACCGCTGTTTTTCTGTCAGGTGTGTGACCATCACAATAAAGTGTCAGTATGAGCAATAGCTTATGTGTGGTCGTTGATCACTTTATTGATTATTCATGAGCTATATTTTTATATCACATTGTGATGCATAAGAATAGCATATGGGCCTAGTTGTGAAATTAGTGGGCATAACACTTGTTGAATTTGCAAACATGAAACAGTGTAGCATTAAGTGGTCAATTCGAATTGAAGACAGTCAATTCAGGAAGTAATTTGAATTTATAATACAAAAATTAAACAGCTTTTGAAAATAAATAGCTTCTACTTTTCAGTTTATTAGAAGTCATTGAAAAATAAAATAATAATAATTTAATTGGAATTTCAGTTTACTTCCTGATGCCTGAATTGGATGCCATCAATTAGAAGTGACCCAACCCTGAATGGTAGCCTATTAACAACAGATGACATGTCAAAACAGCTTAGCTCATTGGGCTATGGATGATATTGTTGTTTTTTATTCCATAGATTAATTTAGGCTAAAAGGAATGTGGTCCTCAGAGCCTTAATAATTAACAAACCTTCAGTAGGTACTTGGCACTGACAGACAACAGGCAAGTGTACAAGGCTTTGAATTAGTGGACCGGAATGAGTTCACTTTCCAAACCACTTATAAATCCAGACGGTAGGCCTATACAGTCACAATGGGTGGCTTTCTGAAGAGGCTGTGGCTGATGAATACACTGAGTGGTGAGGTCTCTTGTGAAACTCTAGAAAACTTGGGTGACTTTTGGGGAGGCCTTTGACCATACAAAGCGCAATGGGACATCCGGTCACGCGACCCACGTGCAGTCAGCCGCCTGTCTCGTCACTAGGAAACGTCCTTCAGAAGGTCACACATAAATACCCAAGGCCGCGACGCATGCGTCCTTTTCCAGAGAGCAGCGACCACCGACAGAAAAACGTGTTTCGTTCACAGGACTATATCTATATAGTGTAACAAGGCAAAAATATTTTCGTGGATCACATTTTTATATAGGCCAACCTAATTGATCCAAGTGTCACATAGCCTATCCTAACCTATATTAGTCTATTCAATGTTGGAGTGCCAATTTGTGACATTTTTGCAGGCACTATAATGGGGACTTATAGAAAGTTCCATCTTGTTATGGTTTGGTGGCACAGAAGGGCCAAAAATCAACTAATCCGTCAAAATCGTTGAGGCAACAGTGGAGAGAATATCAGAGAGCCCGAATGAAAAGGCCAACTTGTAAAGAGGTGCTCGCGCCCTTTCCTGCTGTTCTCTCTATTACCATTTGGTCGCCCGTCCCCGTGATCAGAATTAGCGTGAGAATGACAATGCCACAATAGTTCCCATTTCCAGACGCCCTAAGCGGCGCTCGTTTTGGCTGCTAATTATGAGGAACACAATCATTCCTGTTGGGCCAGTGTGCCCGTCTACATCCGCTTTTTTAGGTTATTTATTCCCGATCTAGAGGCATATATATATAAGGCAATTCACACTTGCAACATCAGATTTGAAATGCGCATTGGAAAAGCATATAGAGGGACACGTACTGCCACATCAGCAACATTTATCTTATTTTTGAATAAGCCTTTAATATTGGCCAAATTGGAAGAAATACAGTTGAAGTCAGAAGTTTACATACACCTTAGTCAAATACATTTAAACTCAGTTTTTCACAATTCCTGACATTTAATTCTAGTAAAAAATTCCCTGTCTTAGGTCAGTTAGGATCACCACTTTATTTTAAGATTGTGAAATGTCAGAATAATAGTAGAGGGAATGATTTATTTCCGATTTTATTTCTTTAATCACATTCCCAGTGGGTCAGAAGTTTACATACACTCAATTAGTATTTGGTAGCATTGCCTTTATATTGTTTAACTTGGGTCAAACCTTTCGGGTAGACTTCCGCAAGATTCCCAAGTTGGGTGAATTTTGGCCCATTCCTCCCGACAGAGCTGGTGTAAACGATGCAGGTTTGTAGGCATCCTTGCTCGCACATGCTTTTTCAGTACTTCCCACAAGTGTTCTATAGGATTGAGGTCAGGGCTTTGTGATGGCCACTCCAATACCTTGACTTTGTTGTCCTTAAACCATTTTGCCACAACTTTGGAAGTATGCTTGGGGTCATTGTCCATTTGGAAGACCCATTTGTGACAAAGCTTTAACTTCCTGACTGATGTCTTGAGATGTTGCTTCAATATATCCACATAATTTTCCTCCTCATGATGCCATCTATTTTGTGAAGTGCACCAGTCCCTCCTGCAGCAAAGCACCCCCACAACATGATGCTGCCACCCCCGTGCTGCACGGTTGGGATGGTGTTCTTCGGCTTGCAAGCCTCCCCCTTTTTCCTCCAAACATAACGATGGTCATTATGGCCAAACAGTTCTATTTTTGTTTCATCAGACCAGAGGACATTTCTCCAAAAAGTACGATCTTGGTCCCCATGTGCAGTTGCAAAACGTAGTCTGGCTTTTTTATGGTGATGTTGGAGCAGTGGCTTCTTCCTTGCTGAGCGACCTTTCAGGTTCTGTCAATATAGAACTCGTTTTACTGTGGATATAGATACTTTTGTTCCTGTTTCTTCCAGCATCTTCACAAGGTCCTTTGCTGTTGTTCTGGGATTGATTTGCACTTTTCGCACCAAAATACGTTCATCTCTAGGAGACAGAACGCGTCTCCTTCCTGAGCGGTATGACGGCTGCGTGGTCCCATGGTGTTTATACTTGCATACTCTTGTTTGTACAGATGAACGTGGTACCTTCAGGCGTTTGGAAATTGCTCCCAAGGATGAACTAGACATGTTAAGATCTACATTTTCTTTTCTGAGGTCTTGGCTGATTTCTTTTGATTTTCTCATGATGTCAAGCAAAGAGGCACTGAGTTTGAAAGTAGGCATTGAAATACATCCACAGGTACACCTCCAATTGACTCAAATGTTGTCAATTAGCCTATCAGAAGCTTCTAAAGCCATGACATAATTTTCTGGAATTTTCCAAGCTCTTTAGAGGCACAGTCAACATAGTGTATGTAAACTTCTGACCCACTGGAATTGTGATACAGTGAATTATAAGTGAAATAATCTGTCTGTAAATAATTGTTGGAATAATTACTTGTGTCATGCACAAAGTAGATGTCCTAACCAACTTGCCAAAAGTATAGTTTGTTAACAAGAAATTTGTGGAGTGGTTGAAAAACGAGTGTTAATGACTCCAACCTAAGTATATGTAAACTTCTGACTTCAACTGTAAATAGGCCTTTACTCTCTGTCCTGTCAGTCTCAATCCCTTCATCCATCCTTCCAATGAAATTGTCACGGTTGTCGTTGGTTAAGGAGGACCAAAACGCAGCAGGTATGTGTAAGCTCATCTTGAGGTTTATTGACTCCAAAAATGAACACCAAAAATAACAAAAAGAGAACGAACGATCAACACACAGTCTGGCAAGGCACAAGGCTAAACTCAGAACAATCTCCCACAATTAAACAGACAAACACACCCAACTAATATAGGACTTCCAATCAAAGGCAACACCACACAGCTGCCTTCAATTGGAAGTCCACCCCAATTAACCAAACATAGACATACAACTAACTAGATCAACATAGAAATACGTGAAACTCAAACAGTGTCCAAAACCCCCGGAATACTAAATCAAATGCCCTTACAACAAAAACACCACCCTGAACCACATAAAACAAATACCCTCTGCCACGTCCTGACCAAACTACAATACCAATTAACCCTTATACTGGCCAGGACGTGACAGTACCCCCCGCCTTAAAGGTGCTAACCCCGGAAGCACCTTAAGAAAAACAACCCCAAACAACAACAAAACAAAAATTCCCCCCTACTAAAGGGAGGGAAGGGAGGGTGGCTGCCGTCAATGACGGCACTGTGCTACACCCCCCCTCCCCGACCCACCTATATCTGGAGGTGGCTCCGGTTCTGGCCGTTCCAGGCAGTCGGGGCAGTCTGGCAGCTCGGGGCACTCTGGCAGCTCGGGGCACTCTGGCAGCTCGGGGCACTCTGGCAGCTCGGGGCACTCTGGCAGCTCGGGGCAGTCTGGCAGCTCGGGGCAGTCTGGCCACTCTGGCAGCTCGGGGCAGTCTGGCCACTCTGGCAGCTCGGGGCAGTCTGGCCACTCTGGCAGCTCGGGGCAGTCTGGCCACTCTGGCAGCTCAGGGCAGTCTGGCAGCTCGGGGCAGTCTGGCCGCTCTGACATCTCCGGGCAGTCTGGCCACTCTGACATCTCCGGGCAGTCTGGCCACTCTGGCAGCTCCTGACTAGTGGGTGGCTCTGGCGACTCTTGACTGACGGGCAGTTCTGGTGACTCTTGACTGACGGGCAGTTCTGGCGACTCTTGACTGACGGGCAGTTCTGGCGACTCTTGACTGACGGGCAGTTCTGGCGACTCTTGACTGATGGACAGTTCTGGCGACTCTTGACTGACGGGCAGTTCTGGCGACTCTTGACTGACGGGCAGTTCTGGCGACTCTTGACTGACGGGCAGATCTGGCGACTCTTGACTGACGGGCAGTTCTGGCGACTCTTGACTGACGGGCAGTTGACTGGCGGGCAGCTTTGGCGACTTTAGACTGGCGGGCAGCTCTGGCGACTTTAGACTGGCGGGCAGCTCTGGCGACTTTAGACTGGCGGGCAGCTCTGGTGACTTTAGACTGGCGAGGCTGGGTTTACGCACTAGATGCCTTATGCGTGGTGCTGGTACTGGGCGTACCAGACTGGGAACACGCACCTCCAGGCTAGTGCGGGGAGCGGGAACAGGACGAGTCGGACTGGGCTGACGTACTTCCGGGTCCGCACGAGAGACAGGAGCTGGAAACCCAGGGCTATGGAGGCGCACAGGCGGTCTTGAGCTTACCTCCTGCACAACCCGTCCTGGCTGGATGGAACTAGTAGCCCTGCACGAGCGGGGTGCTTGTACAGGGCGGACTGGGCTGTGCAGGGGCCTGATGGTAGCCGTGCGTAGAGCGGGAGTTGGGTAGCCTGGTCCTCGGAGGCGTACCGGCGACCAGATGCACTGCGCAGGCATCCTCCTACCAGGCTGGATGCCCGCTCTAGCACGGCACCTGCGAGGGGCTGGAATAACGCGCACCGGACTGTGCGTGCGTATGGGTGAGATGGTGCGCTCCTCAGCGAAACATGGCGCTCTCCACCTCAAACGCTCTTCCATATAACCACGGGTAGCTGGCTTCCGGCTCTTCCTAGGCCTAGCCAAACTACCCGTGTGCCCCCCCAAAAAAATTATTGGGGGTGCCTCTCGTGCTTCTCCCTCAGCACGTCCAAGGCCTCGTACCTCCGCCTCTCTGCCTTGGCTGCCTCAATTTCCTCCCGTGGGCGACGGTACTCCCCAGCCTGGTGCCAAGGTCCAGCCCCGTCCAGAACTTCCTCCCAGGTCCATCTCTCCCGCCAGTCCAACTCGAAATCCCCTCTCCTCTGTTGCTTGGTCCTTAGTTGGTGGGAGATTCTGTCACGGTTGTCGTTGGTTAAGGAGGACCAAAACGCAGCAGGTATGTGTAAGCTCATCTTGAGGTTTATTGACTCCAAAAATGAACACCAAAAATAACAAAAAGAGAACGACCGATCAACACACAGTCTGGCAAGGTACAAGGCTAAACTCAGAACAATCTCCCACAATTAAACAGACAAACACACCCAACTAATATAGGACTTCCAATCAAAGGCAACACCACACAGCTGCCTTCAATTGGAAGTCCACCCCAATTAACCAAACATAGACATACAACTAACTAGATCAACATAGAAATACGTGAAACTCAAACAGTGCCCAAAAACCCCAGAATACTAAATCAAATGCCCTTACAACAAAAACACCACCCTGAACCACATAAAACAAATACCCTCTGCCACGTCCTGACCAAACTACAATACCAATTAACCCTTATACTGGCCAGGACGTGACAGAAATGATCTATTTTCCATATTAGACTACTATCCATCTATTAGACTACTATCGCTCTACACATGCCAATCTATTAATTGAATCAAAAACATTATATCCTTCTAAAGTAAATCTACCTCTTCATAATGTGAGAACATTTAAAACTTTAGTGGTGTATTAACACACTGTTATTACACTGTTATTTATAGGTCATTTTGAGTATTATCAACAGTAAAATACTGTGAAATGTTAAACTGCATCATACTGTAAATTATGGTGCATTGTGGGAAAATGTTGTAGGCAGGGAAATAATTGCTGTATTTCGATAGCTACTGTAATTCCATCCCACAGGATACACAGTATTTTTGGAGTGCCAAAAACCTTTGGTCCTAGTGGGTGCATGATAGGCTGGCTCATTGACATATTTTGAGACATGTCTTTTAAGAGGCTATCGTTGGTAAGAGTGCTGTAGGCCTAACAATTTAACCAGTATGTGCTAGTAGTGCACCATCATTTTCAAATGTATAGGGGACAGATTGGAGTGGCAGCAAGCCTTAAATCTGGTTGAGCATTTTGCCATGTTCTTTTGGTCTGTTTTGCCCTGTAGTCACTTATACTTTGGATGCCTTTGTTAAGGCCTCTTGGAAGTGAAACAGCACATATTCATTGATATGGTGTACCTCACAGCTGACCTGCTTGTACCAATCCCATGTTATTACAGTAAAATACTGTGACTTACAAACCCCAAATCCCCTCCATGAATTTCATTAATTCAGCCGTCCATCCATTAATTCATTAAGATTGAGGTAGCATGTCCTTTTTAAAAGAAGTATAATAAAGTCAATTCTATGGTATTGTACTGTGTCATTACACAGTACCTGGTTTGATATTGTATTTAGATTACAGTAGGTGTACTGCAATATGAAGTACAGTTACTTAGGCTACTTGCGACTTTGCTGCCTGTAGTGTCTGTCAAATTCGCAGCGACCCCTTTATAGTGTTGATGGCTGTAGTTATTCAACTTTTTAAGCATGGTGATGGAATTTTTTTTATTTTATTTTTTTATTTCACCTTTATTTAACCAGGTAGGCAAGTTGAGAACAGTTCTAATTTACAATTGCGACCTGGCCAAGATAAAGCAAAGCAGTTCGACACATATAACAACACATGGAGTAAAACAACATACAGTCAATAATACAGTAGAAAAATAAGTCTATATACAATGTGAGCAAATGAGGTGAGATAAGGGGTAAAGGCAACAAATAGGCCAAGGTGGCGAAGTAAATACAATATAGCAAGTAAAACACTGGAATGGTAGATTTGACAGTAGATGAGTGTGCAAAGTAGAAATACTGGGGAGCAAAGAAGCAAAATAAATAAATACAGTAGGGGAAGAGATAGTTGTTTGGGATATTTATAGATGGGCTATGTACAGGTGCAGTGATCTGTGAGCTGCTCTGACAGCTGGTGCTTAAAGCTAGTGAGGGAGATAAGTGTTTCCAGTTTCAAAGATTTTTGTAGTTCGTTCCAGTCATTGGCAGCAGAGAACTGGAAGGAGAGGCGGCCAAAGGAGGAATTGGCTTTGGGGGTGACAAGTGAGATATACCTGCTGGAGCGCGTGCTACAGGTGGGTGCTGCTATGGTGACCAGCGAGCAGAGATAAGGCGGGACTTTACCAAGCAGGGTCTTGTAGATGACCTGGCGCCAGTGGGTTTGGCGACGAGTATGAAGCGAGGGCCAGCCAACGAGAGCGTACAGGTGGCAGTGGTGGGTAGTATTTGGGGCTTTGGTTACAAACCGGAGGGCACTGTGATAGACTGCATCCAATTTGTTGAGTAGTGTGTTGGAGGCTATTTTGTAAATGACATCGCCAAAGTCGAGGATCGGTAAGATGGTCAGTTTTACGAGGGTATGTTTGGCAGCATGAGTGAAGGATGCTTTGTTGCGAAATAGGAAGCCAATTCTAGATTTAACTTTGGATTGGAGATGTTTTATGTGAGTCTGAAAGGAGAGTTTACAGTCTAACCAGACACCTAGGTATTTGTAGTTGTCCACATATTCTAAGTCGGAACCGTCCACAGTAGTGATGCTGGACGGGCGGGCGGGTGCGGGCAGCGATCGGTTGAAGAGCATGCATTTAGTTTTATTTATATTTAAGAGCAGTTGGAGGCCACGGAAGGAGAGTTGTATGGCATTGAAGCTCGTCTGGAGGGTTGTTAACACAGTGTCCAAAGAAGGGCCAGAAGTATACAGAATGGTGTCGTCTGCGTAGAGGTGGATTAGAGACTCACCAGCAGCAAGAGCGACATCATTGATATATACAGAGAAGAGAGTCGGCCCAAGAATTCAACCCTGTGGCACCCCCATAGAGACTGCCAGAGGCCCGGACAACAGGCCCTCAGATTTGACACACTGAACTCTGTCGGAGAAGTAGTTGGTGAACCAGTCGAGGCAATCATTTGAAAAACCAAGGCTGTTGAGTCTGCCGATGAGTATGGGTTGATTGACAGAGTCGAAAGCCTTGACCAGGTCAATGAATACGGCTGCACAGTACTTTCTTATCAATGGCGGTTAAGTTTCTTATCGATGGCGGTTAACATATCGTTTAGGACCTTGAGCGTGGCTGAGGTGCACCCATGACCAGCTCTGAAACCAGATTGCATAGCGGAGAAGGTACAGTGGGATTCAAAATGGTCGGTGATCTGTTTGTTAACTTGGCTTTCGAAGACCTTAGAAAGAATGATGGCAGGGGTATTAGGATCTTGTTTTCCCCAACATGATCCAGCCACATTTTATCCGATATGCAACAATTGGCGATTACACTTATTTTCCATTGGCCTAACAATGAAATATTATGGAATGTCCAAGCACAATCTGAAGATTTGGTGTGGGCCTAAACCTGCTTCAATAGCAGTGTTCAATTATATGTTGCAACTTTAGACTAGCTAAATATTGTTTTACAGACAGCCCTTATTTTAATGGAATAATAATGGGCTAAACCAGTTATAATGTAGTCTACTAATTGGTCTTAATTGATAGGCTAGCCTAACCTTGGCATATTTGCCTAAATTTGTAACAAATGTAGGCTAGCTACTTTACGGACATTTTCTTGTTGGTCGCATATGTTTTAAAGGCATTTTCAATCGGTGCTTGAAATCACTTTGAGCCTTTGGTCCGCACTCCAAGGCACAGCCTGACTACATAACCGTCACAGTTAGCATCTATTCACGTCTATTCATCGCGCTGTTTTCTGCATTGAACCCAAAATATATTTATTTCCCATGCCTATTGTAGGTGGTCTCTTTTTTTAATGATTCCATAAATACACATTGAACTTGTAAATAGCCGTTCATTTCTGTTGTAATATATAGGCCAGCCTAGAACTGCCCTGACCCAGTAAACTTGAAATTAGGCTTACATAATTATACCATTAGCCTATCAGAGTCAGCTGTCCATTATTTAGAAAATGCACACAGAAATGTTGCATTGTTGCATGTTCCTGTATTGGCCAAAACTCAGCCATGTGATGACACTGCCTCTGTGCATAATAAATACATTATTCAACAGCGTCATAATAACAAGTAGAACATTACAAGAGTTCTAGAACACGACATTGTATGTTACTTTCTTGATTTGTGATGGCAGTATAGAGGGTCGATTTTAAAGTAAGGCACGTGAATGTATTATTTGTTGCCAAATTTGAACAAGATGTCTTTAGAGAAATATCGAGTTTAATTTCTCACAATATTTAAGTAGGCAAATGTTGTTGTTTTTTATTAACAAATTTCGTCTGTCCGGAATGTAATTTGAGGCCTTCTTCCCTCCAGTGATGCAGACAGATGCTTGTAAGGAAGGGCACTGTAAGCCAGGGCGCAGACCCCGTCGTCCCTATATGGTAATTAAGAGCAATATAACGTGGCATATAGGCCTAAAATACCTGCCTTAGTTCTAAATGTATGTTGTTTTTGTTGTATATCATTTTTGTAATGTTTTTCCTTAGTAGAGCTTTGAGATAACTCTGTAATGAAAGTGCTATACAAATTAAATATAGCCTATTATTATTATTATTATTATTATTATTATTATTGAACATGTTTGATTTACACATGGATTTCCTTATTACCCTATCAGGTAAGCAGACCTATGCTATGGCTTAAAAACAAAAACAAAATGGTGTTCAAATGCTAGATAAATGGATTTGAGTGTAATGTTATCATGTCATTGTGCTCCCAGTTATGTCCTCTGGTCAGGAACCCAGACTTTGAACCCAGACAGTGTGTGTCCAGAAACAGGAACAGGAACAGGAGACCTCAGGTGAGTATGACACCAACGGGTGTTCTGCAGCCCATCGCTAAGAACCGAGACCCAGTGGAACAGAGCCCGAGACCACCATCACCTGACAGGACCACCATCAACCACAAGCCACACACACAGGTAGGACTCCAGTCCTGCAGCATGACCTTATAGTTTGTGTGTGTGTGTGTGTTCCACTGTGTTCGTCAACTTTAATGTGGCTATAACTATTTGCGTAATACTATAGGAATGTGTATGATTGACTTTTTAAAATTCTTTTGTTATATCCACCTCATTATAATAATTTGTACACTGCAAATTGACCACAACCAAACCCTAAAGAGATTATATTTGAAAAGAACAGTAATTTCATACCTTGATTACATTGAGACACGATCACGTACAGTATGTCTCTTGTTTTATTAGTGGGAATAGTTGGGTACAAATTCTCTGAATTAAACACATTTTTAGCTGAATTCCTGATGATTTTACATCAGGAATTCAAGCTACCTGTTGCTGACCCCTGTCGTAGAAGGAGACAAAAGTAAACACAGATTGTGTGTGTGTGTGTGTGTGTGTGTGTGTGTGTGTGTGTGTGTGTGTGTGTGTGTGTGTGTGTGTGTGTGTGTGTGTGTGTGTGTGTGTGTGTGTGTGTGTGTGTGTGTGTGTGTGTGTGAATGATACAGACAGTCCCCCTATGTGAGGAGAAAGAGATGGCCATGTTGGTTAAAGCCAGAGAGAGGACCATGAGATACTTGAAGGAGGATCTGGCTTACTACCATGAGAAGGTCACCAAAGACCTGGGATCCCTAGGCCAGACCCTGGACAGAGCTCTGGTGCTGAACCAAAATGAAGAGGAAGCTAAGCTGGAGGAGAGGATTGATTTTGAAAGGATGGTTAGGAGGTTTGGGAAGGGTGAGAGATTGATGAAGCCAGCGCTAGAGGTTGCAGGAAGAATAGACAGAAAAAGATCAAGACACCCAAAAGTAAAGAAGGTAATGAATGGGAGAAGAGCAGGCCAAATAGTAAAGGTGGCAGAACAGGAAGAGAGTGAAGGAGGTCAAAATGCGCAGCCAGTGAAAATTGACAAGGAAACCGCTGTGGAGTTCATGGACAAGGTCCAAAATGTGTTTGTAGGTTTTGAGAAAGTACAAGACATCGACATGTGTCACATGATCAGAAAGCAGATCAAGCAAGACCAGATGATGTTTGATGCTTGGAAGCTCCAGCAGGAGTTAGTCGTGGGCACTTTCAGAAACTACTGGAGAGAGCTGGAGGAGGGCATCGAACCCATGCTGGACAGAGTGCAAAAAATTGCCGCTGTGGAAGTTGAGGTAACACCACACACCACAGCATGCTGTCGGTTAGCTGGCATAATGGCAAGAACAAGGAGGGAAGAATAGCATTCAGGTTTCTTTACAACTCACATTGTGCCCTATAATAGCATTCAGTATTGCCGCAGTAGTTTGGATTGGGTTAACTCACGTTGGAGGCTTGTTAGGTTTTAATAAAAATCCATTGTGCAGGTTATGTTTAGCCCAGCCAGGTCACCCATTATACAAGTCAGTATTCAATGTCCATCCATGTCTGAGGATGTCAGGAGATGACGTGGAAACCAGCCACTAGGGGCAACAGTGATCACTGTTACCTTCAACTAGGTTTCGGTTTTGCTAGGGTGTTGTGGACAGGAATGGCAGATAGGTGTAAGCATCTGATTCCGAAGGTTGCAAGTTTTGAATCCAGAGATAGAAAGTTGTTTTTTATATTTTTGTTTTAAGCCTATCCCAAACCTTACCCATACCTTAACCATTTGGAGTTAATGCCTAACCTTAACCATTTGGAGTTAATGCCTAACCTTCAACATTTGGAGTTAATGCCTAAACTTAACCTTAAACATTTAAAAATTTGACATTTGAAACAACTTTGAAATTTGACGTTTGATAAACATGGATGAACGTCTAATTCTGACGTGAGACTGTGAGAGCTGGTTGGTTTAGCCACATATTCTAACCCTGCACCTCTGTCTCGCCTCTCATGCAGAATGACTTCGCTACACTTGAGTCAGTGGTAGGTTGTCTACTGGATTCATACAGTATTTATACAGACATATATTAATTACTGATTCATTACTGCAGCTGAAATATTCTCCCAGTATGTGAGACCTGAAACACATGTACTCCCACTGGACACACACTGGTTAAATTACCATTGTTTCCATGTAATTTCAAGATGATGATGTTGTAATGATGATGTTGATGTTGAACCAATATGGAGTAGACGTTGAATTGACGTCTGTGTTCAGTGGGCTGTATCTTGTCAATGTGATCTTGTGATTAATAATGTGAACTAATCTTATACCTCTAATCTTCCCATCAAGAGTCATAACTACAGGTCACCTGCTCCAGTGACTATGACCTCCTTGACCTCTGTCTCTCTGACCGCTGCTCCACGGACCGCTATGCTCCAGACTACAACCACTGCCCCCCTCTTCCTCTCCGTTCGCATCCCTCCCTCTAGCCTCCAGACCACCGCTGCTCCACCCCTCCCTCTCCCCCATCGCCTGCCCCCACTGAAGGTTCCACTGCCCACCCTGGCATGGCCACAGTCCACCCATCTGCCACCCATTTCCACCCAGACTGAGGGAGGACAGACAGGCCACACCGACAGGACTGGAACCCCTGTACTGGTAAGAAGCCTGATAAGAACCAAGCTCCCTCTCTCTCTGTCAGTCAGATCCACACACATGGTGTCACAAGGAGGAAAGCTAGTGTAGATCTGTCAGATTATCGCTGCGCTGGAAAGATGTTTCAATGTTGTATTATGTTTCTCAGGACTTTAATGGAGATCAGACAGGAGAAACCAATGAGATTGATTATGTTGAGGTAAAGGAGATTATCACCCTGCCTGATGAGATTGATTATGAGGAGGTAGAGGAGATTATCATCCTGCCTGATGAGGAAAGGTTCCAAGTGAAGCAAGAGAAGAAGGAAGAAGTGAAGTTAGAGGAGAAGAAGGAACAGGAGAATGAGACAGAGGAGCGGAAGAAATGCCACAAGACTCTAAAGAAGAGGTGAGATTTACGTAGACAGAAGATAATTATATAGTGGAGGGAGGGAAAAGCTAGCAGACAGACGGACACATAAAAGGAGATAGTAAAGGATGGTGTGACCACAGGAAATTGGTGGCACGGGAGGACGGGCTTGAGTTAATGGTTGGAGTGGAATCAGTGGAATGGTATCAAATAAATAAAACACATGGTTTACCGTAATTTCCGGACAATTGAACGCACCTGAATATAAGCTGCACCCACTGAATTTAAAAATATATATTATTTTGAACATAAATAAGCCGCACATGTCTATAAGCCGCAGGTGCCTACCGGTACATTGAAACAAATGAACTTTACACAGGCTTTAACGAAACACGGCTTGTAACAAAAATAAATAGGCTTTAACGAAACACGGCTTGTAACAAAAAATAAATAATTAGCAGTAAGCTTTAGTTGTCTTTTTGCACTGAGTCAATTCCTAACGCTGCTGTTTCCAACGTCTTATCATCGACTCATTAAGACTAAGCTCCCGTGCAGCAGCTCTATTTCCTTTTCCAACAGCCAGATCAATCGCCTTCAACTTGAAAGCTGCATCATATGCATTTCTCTGTGTCTTTGCCATGATGAGGGTGACAAAATGACTACCGTAATCAGAATGATGGGAAGTTTGAGAGCGCTCGATTTAATCTAAACAGTAAAAAAAAAAGTTGTTTGACCTTAACCCGTTCGGCAATTTCATTGGTCTAATGAAAGCTTCATGCCGCCAAAAAACTGAGCACGTCAAAGAATGTGTTTTTTTGGAGAAAAAAAATGTGAAAGCGTGAAAAATCCATATATTAGCCGCGTCATTGTTTAAGCCGCGAGGTTCAAAGCCTGGGAAAAAAGTTGCGGCTTATAGTCCGGAAATTACAGTACATGGTTTCCAGGTGTTTGATGCCATTCCATTTGCTCCGTTCCAGACATTATTATGAGCCATCCTCCCTTCAGCAACCTCCACTGGGTGTGACTCACACTTTTTAAGTGTTGTAGTAGTGTCCATATTGTTACATTCATGTCAGTGGTTACTGTCTCCCTCACAGGTTTATCAGATGTCTGAGGAAGATGTTTTGCTGTGGAGGCTGCTCTCAGAAATGCTGCAACTGAAATCTTCATCACACTGCAACCGGAGACCCAAACACACACACACACACACACACACACACACACACACACACACACACAAATGTGCGCACACACACATACACACCAGGGATTTATTTCATCCTATTTTTCAATAAACATAAAATCCCATCCTGTTGTTTGTTTTGTTCAGATTGGCAGGTCTTGACAAAAAAAAAGAATATTTTGTCCAGGGTTGGTTTTGGGAAGGCTCCAAAGCTAGTAGAATAGAGTGGTCCTATTCATTCATTACAACTTCATAAGATTTAGGCTCTTCACTCTGGGAGAGCTGTACACATTTGTCTCCTGGAGCCAAGAGGCGTTAAAAGGTTGTGCCTCAAGGAGAAGACAAGTATAAAGAGAACACGCTTGCATGCAGAATTGCTCACCAAATATACTTTTTGTCTAGGGTGTGTGGATTCAACATAGCCCTCTTTAGTTGTGTGTGGATTCCAATAATTGATATATACACCACAGGAGGTTGGTGGCACCTTAATTTGGGAGGATGGGCTTGTGTTAATGGCTGGACCTGAATGGTATCAAATGCATCAAACACATGGTTTCCATGTGCTTGATACCATTCCATTAGCGCCGTTCCAGCTATTATTATGAGCCGTCCTCCCCTCAGCAGCCTCCTGTGATATACATAGTATGTTTATATACATAATTGATGGAGTCATTCATGCACTATTCCTTGTGCATGAGCGCCTCCCTGTGGACACTCACGAGGCCCCATGTGCAGATGTTATAGCGTTACACGACCAGCGTGGGGCGGTAAACCTCGATGCCCAACACATTGCTAACCAGTCGCACACATAAAAGGACTAGGAAATATACAACATTTTAACAAGGGGAGGCGACAAATAAGGAAAACAAAGGAGCTTCTAATCCAACAGGACGAACCGGTACATAGTCGTTAGCTTTTCAGACATCCGTGGAGAGTGATACGATCGAGTTTGTAAGGTTTGATATTCTATTTGTCATTTGGATGACACAATTAGCTGGCCTGATTTGCAGGCAGTTAAGTTATGTCTAGCTATCGACGTTAGCCAGCTAGCGGAGGCCTGTCAAATTGTTAGCTAGCTAGATATTTGCTAGCTGCTACACACGAGACGTTCAAGACCTTGAACTTAAAAAATAGCAAGCTAATTTTGTGATGTTCCTAACTATCTTGAACTACAGTAGTTGGTACTATAACTAGCTGGCGCTGTTATAGTTGGCTAACTAGATTTCTAGTTAACTTTAGCTAGTCAGGCAGCATTGCTGTTGTGATAGGTAAGTTAGCAAGCGAGCTAACTAGTAATATGTAAAGGCCTGTTGTGTATTTAGGCCTCCCGTATGGACCACAATATGAGACGTCAGTTGGCAGGATTGCACGACTACCTAGCAGTTTATAACTAGCCAACACGAAATATTGTGCGCAGACGCTGGCTGACATGTTCACCACACACCCTATTTTGAGGCTCCATGGCAAGGATAACGAGGGCGGTTCCCTGTTTTAGCGCTTGCTGGTGTTAGCTAAGCTACATTAGCAATGAGGGAGTGATGCAAGAATGTTTTGTTTTGGTAGTTCATAGCTAACTTGTGCAGTTGCGAACTGTCTTCCAACTTGCTAGCTACGCTACTCTTCTCTCCAATGCTAACCCGTACTACTAGTTATATTAGGGACCAACACCAGTCTAGTAGGCTACCATTATCGCACGAGTTGAACGTACTATTAACGTTACCAAAATCATCATGGAAAAGCACCATGATTGTTTTCAAAGACACTCGGCTAGCTAGTTGGCTATGTATGCCATCTGCACAGATAGGGAATAACAAATTCACAATTCTATCTAGTACTCAACCTTATACATTTTACATATGTTTTGTCTGCTTATCTACATCATTCTAATAACTAAAGGGGGTCACGTTGGAGTAGAGCGGAGTTGCCCAAATTCGGATCTGGGGCCTCCCCATGATCCACGTTTTGGTTTTTGACCGAACACTACACAGCTGATTAAAATAACCACCTCAAGTTTTGATTATTTGAATCCACTGTGTTAGGGCAAAAACCAAAACGTTTGGGAAACCCTGGAGTAGAGGAGTGCTGCCAATATTAATGAACCTTAGCCAGCGAGTGAAATATGGATTGACCACTTGGTGAAGTCGAAAGGTGCCCAGAGATTCAGTTCAAACCAGGGGCGGGTAGATGTCTGCGTTTCTATTTTAATCTGTTAACATGGGACACATCAGATGTGACCAGGCTAGTCTTGCTTTAGAGTTGGTTGGTTATATTCTTGGCTCCAGTCCTGGGTTCTAATTCTAAATGTAGATGCCAAGACAGGTCAGAGTCTGAGCAAGACTGCCAGAGTTTGGGTTCACAGGTCAGGGGAAGTTCACATCTGGAAACAGGTTGACAAAGCAGGCTGACAGACTGGGCTGGTACATCACCCTGTGTCTCATTCATTATCCACTACATTCTGGGAGTAACTTCACTGGTCTTGACTGTACACATAACAGTGCTATTGGAATCCATGTTGGTTTTTGATAGCTGAGGAACACTCAACTCTTCTCATTTCTATCGAGGAGTTTATTATTAATAACAGGTTGTGTGATTTGATGACAACAACATTGAGTCGCCATCAATCGATACTTTTATCGACTACAACCACCTACTTTCCTGATTTGTGTTGCTCAACTCCACGTGAATGTGTTTGTGCCAACTGAATCTGTTTTACGTAGTACATCAAGGCTGTTGCGTCTCCAGTTAAGCAACAAGGAAAAAGTAGGTTTTATTCAAAGAAAGTATGAATTTCAGTATTCCCTGTGAAAGGACTACAGTTAGGGACAAACTTAGGTACATGTAGGTGTTTTTAAGAATTTAGATTTTTACAAGTATCGACTGAGGGGACTCAATGGTGTTGCTATCAAATCACTCGACCTGTTATCAATAACTCAACTCCTTAATATGAGAACGGACTTGAGTGTTCCTCAGCTATCTTTGGACAAGCTGCATTGTCATGGCTGTTCTAAAATGGGGGACACTTTAAGTAAGTCTCCTTTCTGCACCCTTTACATACAAACAGCACACCCATCCCTCCGTGGTGTGAGTTCAACCCTGCTTAATTAGACAAATTTATCACCACTGATGTCAGATTGACACCTTGAACAGCGGCGATACAGCATAGTACCGGGGCGGCAGGTAGCCTTGTAGTCCACTGGATATCATAAGGTGAATGCACCGATTTGTAAGTCGCTCTGGATAAGAGCGTCTGCTAAATGACTTAAATGTAAATGTTAGAGCGTTGGACTAGTAACCGAAGTCCCCGAGCTGACATGGTAAAAATCTGTCGTTCTGCCCCCGAACAAGGGGCCACTGTTCCTAGGCTGTCATTGAAAATAAGAATTTGTTCATAACTGACTTGCCTAGTTAAATAAAGGTAAAATAAAAAAAACTAGATAGCCCCACCCATGTCCCAGTCCCCTACTAGCAGTAGGAGACCCAGCTGAGGCCTGTATTGTAAAAAGTGAATGGGTGAAACACGGAATGTGGCAACTTTGGGGGCCACAATCTGAACACATGAGGGGCCGCAGTTGCTCGCTGGTCTGCACACCCACTTTTATTTATTTGGAAATTGGAGGGCTGCCAGTTGCCCATCCCTTGCCCTAGATAAAAGCTCATTGAGAGAAGGTCTGACGCGTCCCACTGTGGGGCTCATGCATTCCCCCGGCTCTCACTGCTCTAGATACGGTTATAAGCACCTTCTAGTTTGTCTGAGGAGGGGGGTGTGTGTGAGAGGATATGTGGTGGGTTTGTGTTGTTTACACTAGTGGGGAGAGGCTGGAGAAGTACCGGTAAATTGAGTTTTCTGTGACCTTAACAACACTAGAAGGGGTAATGTTTAGGCCCCTTTGGAGTAGGGTAGGGCAGTGGACGTTATACCTCTGTAATCATTGACTACCACTGACCAATCAGTCATGTCTCAATGTCACCTCCCCTTATGATGCAACCGGTCAGTAAACCAATCAATAAGATCCATAGTTAAAGTAAACACAACTCCTGCAGTTAGCCTGCCCTTTCAACAACCTCACGCACAATTAGAGTAATGCTTAATATTAGATCTCCGTATGAGGGTGAGAATCAACATTTTGCTTCCACCTCTTTTAGCTATTTCCTGTCTTCAGATCAATCTGTTAAGCCTGCCCCTCTCCAACCTGTTGTTTCGTAGCACTATGAATCTTGGTGTCAGTATGACTTATGAATAGTGAGTCAGTAGTATGTTGGTGTCAGTATGACTTATGAATAGTGAGTCAGTAGTATCTTGGTGTCAGTATGACTTATGAATAGTGAGTCAGTATCTTGATGTCAGTATGACTTATGAATAGTGAGTCAGTATCTTGATGTCAGTATGACTTATGAATAGTGAGTCAGTATCTTGGTGTCAGTATGACTTATGAATAGTGAGTCAGTATCTTGGTGTCAGTATGACTTATGAATAGTGAGTCAGTAGTATCTTGGTATCAGTATGATTTATGATGAATAGTGAGTCACATTGTTAGTGCCTTTACTGATTTGGCTCCTCCTCACTGAGCTCTGAGTCAGTACTGATGCAGTTTGAACAACTCTGTCACAGTTTGGTTTAGTCTTTCTCTGCAGAGCCCTTTCTTTCTCTCATTTACCATCTCCAGTTTATATTTTCTCTCTTTCCTGTGGATAGGTAGGACTGTGCAATCGCTGCTTGGTCGACCACGGTAACTCACCACCATGCCGTTCCCCTTTGGCAAGTCCCACAAGTCGCCGGCGGACATCGTCAAGAACCTGAAGGACAGCATGACGGTGTTGGAGAAACACGACATCTCTGACAAGAAGGCTGAGAAGGTAAACAACCGACACACACACACACACACACAGACATTACCTCCTAGTTACACCTCTCCCACTATTCTAACTTGATTAGTGACCTCAGAAATTCTATGGAAGCGATAGCGTGGGGAACTTCAAACCCCTCCCTCTAAGAGTTTGAATTGACTACAGTGTAAATAAATAAAAAGGTAGGGCTCTCCAACCCTGTTCCTGAAGAGCTACCCTTCTGTCGGTTTTCTCTCCAACCCTGTTCCTGAAGAGCTACCCTTCTGTCGGTTTTCTCTCCAACCCTGTTCCTGAAGAGCTACCCTTCTGTCGGTTTTCTCTCCAACCCTGTTCCTGAAGAGCTACCCTTCTGTCGGTTTTCTCTCCAACCCTGTTCCTGAAGAGCTACCCTTCTGTCGGTTTTCTCTCCAACCCTGTTCCTGAAGAGCTACCCTTCTGTCGGTTTTCTCTCCAACCCTGTTCCTGAAGAGCTACCCTTCTGTCGGTTTTCTCTCCAACCCTGTTCCTGAAGAGCTACCCTTCTGTCGGTTTTCTCTCCAACCCTGTTCCTAAAGAGCTACCCTTCTGTCGGTTTTCTCTCCAACCCTGTTCCTGAAGAGCTACCCTTCTGTCGGTTTTCTCTCCAACCCTGTTCCTGAAGAGCTACCCTTCTGTCGGTTTTCTCTCCAACCCTAGCTGTAACTAACCTGATTCAGCTTATCAACCAACTAATTATTAGAATCAAGTGCGGTAGATTAGGGTTGGAGTGTGAACCTACAGGACGGTAGCTCTCTGGGAACAGGGTTGGAGTGTGAACCTACAGGACGGTAGCTCTCTGGGAACAGGGTTGGCGTGTGAACCTACAGGACGGTAGCTCTCTGGGAACAGGGTTGGAGTGTGAACCTACAGGACGGTAGCTCTCTGGGAACAGGGTTGGAGTGTGAACCTACAGGACGGTAGCTCTCTGGGAACAGGGTTGGAGTGTGAACCTACAGGACGGTAGCTCTCTGGGAACAGGGTTGGAGTGTGAACCTACAGGACGGTAGCTCTCTGGGAACAGGGTTGGAGTGTGAACCTACAGGACGGTAGCTCTCTGGGAACAGCTTTGAAGAGCCCTGGTGTAACGTGGTACCTGTGTTTCGAAAATATATATGAACAACATTTTTTGCCTGTCATGTTTGACTAGAGACATTGGTCCCAACAACCTGTTGAGGGTTTCCTTTCATAACAAGCCATCTCTAGACTCTGACGAAAGTGTATGATGGGATAATTTCAGGACAACATAGGATGGTAGGGGTTAGCTAGGTCATAGGAAACAGTATGGTGACTGATGGAGAGCTAGCTTATATAATGTAGAGAGCTCATTTAATCTGTGTCTGGCTCTGTGTGTGTCCAGGCCACAGAGGAGGTGTCTAAAAGCCTGGTGGCGATGAAGGAGATTCTGTATGGCACCAATGAGAAGGAGCCCCAGACAGAGGCGGTGGCCCAGCTGGCCCAGGAGCTCTACAACAGTGGCCTGCTCAGCACCCTCGTAGCTGACCTGCAGCTCATCGACTTTGAGGTGAAACACTTTTACACTGTGTTTGTTTGTCTTTGGGACAGATGCAGGGATATGAGAGATTTATTTTGAGATGCTGACTAGAAAGGTGGGTCTCCTTTGGGACGGAGTGATATAGATGAGAGAGACCGATTTATGTCGATTTAGTCGATTTACAGAAAGAGTCAAGACTGACTGTGTCCTGTCTTTTCTACTGGCACATGGACATGCTTTCACAGGGACATGTTTTTTTGCTCACTGCAATATGTGGTGTGTGTGTGTGTGTGTAGACTTCACTGAGTCAGTGTGGTGTGATTCTCCTCTTCCTCTTTGACACGCTCAACCTCCATCCTTCAGTTGGTCTGTGTCATTCTCCCCCATCAGAAGAGACATCTGTCATAGCTATTCCTGCTATGGGGAGGCTGAATTTGATAATGGGTACAACAACAACGGAATGATACTAATATGAAATGTTACGATTCACCAATGGTGCTAATAGGTGAATCTGAATGTTACGATTCACCAATGGTGCTAATAGGTGAATCTGAATGTTACGATTCAAGAACATTGAATTCAGAATTTAAGTTCAGAAAAACTTTATGGCTGACCCTTTGATTTGTAACACTTTTCTGACATTGCTTCATGTTATTTCTGTACAACATCAGGGTAAGAAGGATGTGGCTCAGATCTTCAACAACATCCTGAGACGTCAGATCGGGACGAGGACGCCCACGGTGGAGTACCTCTGTACTCAGCAGAACATCCTCTTCATGCTGCTCAAAGGGTGAGGTCTGGGGTGCCCAAACCTACACTACAGCCTGTCATTTACAATGTTGGGGTGTAGTGTTTTTGTGTTGGTTACCACATTGTCTCAATACAAAATAATTAAATGCATCGAAATAGAAAGATAACTATTGCAGAAGTTGACAGAAACAGCAGATATTGATAGTAATAACTGGAGATTTAACAATGTCCTGTATCAGGGATCATCAACTAGATTCAACCATGGGCAGATTTTTACATTTATTATTGAGCGGTAGGTCGGGGGCCAGAACATAATTACAAATAATTTGTAGACTGCAAATTTACTGACAGAAACCCAAACCGATTTCAAACCTTGCTTACATTTGTGTACGATGTGTCTCTGTGTGGGATGTATGGCTTTCTTTTTTTTTTTCATTGTGTTATGTATGGCTTTCTCCCGGTCAAACAGTGAAAGTAAAGGAGTTCCATCTCAAAGTAATCTTTTCTGCCTAAAAACACAATTAGCCAGAGGACTAATAATGAGGGAGAACAAAGCATATCAATATCCTATAGAAACATCTAATGACCAGTTTAATCTTATTAAGAAAGAAATTATCAGTGCAGACCATGAATATCCCTCCAAGCGAGGTTGAACACCAAATGGCCAATAACCTATCCTTATTCCTCCTACTGGTCTATCATACGCTTTACAACAACTTAAAGTTAGGAACATTAGCTTATTTCCCAAATATTCTTGCCTACGAAGGAGTTGTCCTAAAGTTGTGGCTTTCATAAATAACGCAAATGAATGTCTATAGCCCAAGACTAGGCATAGGCTATTTTCAATCACAGCTTGATGATAGAAGAAACAATATTTAATTTCCCATTTTATGAGGCAATTATTATCCAGTTGTGAAGATGGTAGACTGGTTTCTATTCATGGGCATTACTATGGAGTTGGTCCCCCCTTTGCTGCTACAACAGCATCCACTCTTCCAGGAAGGCTTTCCACTAGATGTTGGAACATTGCTGCAGGGACTTGCTTCCATTCAGCCACGAGCATTAGTGAGGTCGGGCACTGATGTTGGGTGATTAGACCTGGCTCACAGTCGGCGTTCCAGTTCATCCCAAAGGTGTTCGATGGGGTTGAGGTCAGGGCTCTGCAGGCCAATCAAGTTCTTTCACACTAATCTCAACAAACCATTTCTGTATGGACCTCGCTTTGTGCACGAGGGCATTGTCATGCTGAAACAGAAAGAACCTTCTCCAAACTGTTACCACAAAGTTGTAAGCACAGAATCGTCTAGAATTTCTTTATGTTGTAGCATTAAGATTTCCCTTCACTGGAACTAAGGGGCCTAGCCCAAACCATGAAAAACAGCTCCAGACTGTTATTCCTCTTCCACCAAACTTTACAGTTGGCACTATGCATTGGGGCAGGTGTTTCCACAGCTCCAGAGTCCAATGGCGCCGAGCTTTACACCACTCCAGTCGATGCTTGGAATTGTGCATGGTGATCTTAGGCTTGTGTGCGGCTGCTTGGACATGGAACCCCATTTCTTGAAGCTCCCGACAAACAGTTCTTGTACTGCCGTTGCTTCCAGAGGCAGTTTGGAACTCGGTAGTGAGTGTTGCGCTTCAGCACTCGGCGGTCTTGTTCTGTGAGCTTGTGTGGCCTACCACTTCACAGCTGAGCCGTTGTTGCTCCTAGACATTTCCACTTCACAATAACAGCACTTACAGTTGACCGGGGCAGCTCCTGCAGGGTAGAAATTTGACGAACTGACTTGTTGGGAAGGTGGCATCCCATGACGGTGTCATGTTGAAAGTCACTGAGCTCTTCAGTACGGGCCACTCTACTGCCAGTGTTTGTCTATGACGATTGAATGGCTGTGTGCTCAATATTTATACACCTGTCAGCAATGGGGGTGGCTGAAATAGCTGAATCCACCTATTTCAAGGGGTTTCCACATACTAGTGTAGCTCACTACAGTAAGACAGCCTGTTCCTCATGAGTCACACTGCTCCATCACAGCACACCACACACACCTGCTCCTTGCTAAAGCTCCTCAACATAAAGGAATGTTAGAAAAGATGTGCCTGCTATTAGCCTCTGCCCAGGCGTTCAATTATCTTTCGTCATGATTCATCCCGTTGCATAGGATTTCACGCTGTAGCTCGGCTGTCGTTTTAGCAGTTCTTTTTCCAACAAGATTTTTGTTGTTGTTGGGGGGGGTGGCCAATAGGGGGCGATAGCATCGTATGTCAATGTTTTATGGGTCCATAATTACGTTAGGACTAAGGTTGACATCGCCCAACCCTACTTGCGTCGTAATAACAGGATACCTCCTTCCTATTCAAATGTACACCTGGCAGGTACGAGTCTCCAGAGATCGCTTTGAACTGTGGCATCATGCTGAGGGAGTGTATCAGGCACGAGCCGCTGGCCAAGATCACTCTGGGGGCCGAGCAGTTCTACGACTTCTTCAGATATGTGGAGATGTCCACGTTCGACATCGCTTCAGACGCATTCGCCACTTTTAAAGTGAGTTTTCCAAAATGACTGCCGTTTTTCTCGGAACTGTAATATCTCAGACCGCCTAGGACCGTGGGTTTCTTGGGACCTAGATAGAGGCCCTGCATTTTTGAGCTCATTGGTTAAAATACTTGTATGTTTTCCTCTTCCAGGACTTGCTAACGAGACACAAGATTCTGAGTGCAGAGTTCCTGGAGCAGCATTACGACAGGGTAAGTCCTCCACATCGTGCTGAAATGTAATCCGCCGAGAACACATCTCCATGATGCGTTTCTTTGAATGTTCCTTTTTCTGAATAGCAACCTGTCCTGGTTAACGGAGCTTTTTAAGACTGAGGTCACGCCAGGATAAGCAGAGTTTATTTGCGCTAAACCCCAGCCTGGCAACGGAGTATTTCAGAGACATCTCTGAGATCCATGAGAAGTATACCAGGGAATATGGAAATTACCTTGGCAGCACAGTACTCAGTACCTAACATAAAAACCAGGCATTTGACACTGTGGCTGTTTTGAATTCAAGGCAGCTCCCTGTCTCTCGGTGTGGGAAGATCACTAGTTGGCTTGTCACCGAGTTTGCAAACAAGCAGATGCACTCTGAAATAGCGCTTGACATTCACTCCGATTCTTTCTCCCCTCCCCTCCCTCCAGTTCTTCAGTGAATATGAGAAGTTACTCCACTCAGAGAACTACGTGACTAAAAGGCAATCCCTCAAGGTAAGAACGTTGGTCCTGTTGTAGTAAACAGCTGTTAATTGTATTTGTATGTGTACCTGTTTTTGAGGGCTAAGTATAGATGGTCTCTTACATGGTGTTTGGTTACTGAAAATATCACCAAGCTGACCGACGTCGCGTCAGTCTGTGGATGGAGTAGGTTTTAGATACATTTACTCTGCCTGGTAACGTCCTCCTATTTTTGCCAATGCATAGCAGTATCTTCACTTTGCCTTGTGTAAAACCAACTATAATGACTATCTATTTATATAGTTTTAGCTGAATCTTGTTTCAAACCTGGCATTTAAATAAATTATTACTTTATCACCTACCACAGACTAATTGCAATTATTACTTAATGTTTTTTGTCACACTGAAACAATCTAGTTGCTGGGAGAGCTTCTTCTCGATCGACACAATTTCACCATCATGACGAAATACATCAGCAAGCCAGAGAACCTCAAGCTAATGATGAACCTTCTTCGAGACAAAAGCCGCAACATCCAGTTTGAGGCCTTCCATGTCTTCAAGGTAAAATAAAAAGAGAGACTAGCACAAGGCTATAGTAGGCGGGGCAATTTGACTGAGTTGAGTTAGATTGTAAGAATAAATTCTCCTCTTCCTTCCCCTGTAGGTGTTTGTGGCCAACCCCAACAAGACACAGCCCATCTTGGACATTCTTCTGAAGAACCAGACCAAACTCATCGAGTTCCTCTCCAAGTTCCAGAACGACAGGACGGAGGATGAACAGTTCAACGATGAAAAGACGTACCTGGTCAAACAGATCAGAGATCTGAAGAGGCCGTCCCCCCAGGAGGCCTGAGGGAGGGGCTTAAGTGGTCCAGACAACATCTGGATAACGGACTCATCAGCAGCTGCTGCTGTTCTGGTTTTTCCACCATTTTGAGGAAACAAAATAACACGCCCACATCAAGTCATCAGGAAGTCTCCCGCTCATTCTGCTGTTCAACGCAACGGACATTCTCTTTTTTTCCCCAATTTTTATTTCCAGTATCTCCTTTTACAAAGCTGAACATAATAGATGCTGCTTGTTTCTTCCACATTAAGACATGTGGAAGGGTAACAACACAACAAAGGTCATTTAAACTTAGTAACAACGAAATCTACATTTGAGTGCTATGCAGACTTCTGACACACACGTAGTGCTATAATATCAGCATAAACCTTGAGATGAAAAGGTACTAGCAAAGTGAACATTTGGGTGTTGGTTGCATGCCTTGTTTGAATGTGACAGATCCATGGCTGTACTTGGGGCTAAACGCTGGCCCTGTCTACTTAGTGTCACAGTCTGCAAAAAGCACGTACCAGCTACAACTCTTACCTATGCTTTCATTGTATACAGCAGCAACAGTGATACATTTTAAAATGGGCTCTCCAATGGCCTCATACCGAACCATGCAGCTATTGGTGTGTTGTGAAACAACACAAAGCGAATGATATGGGTAAAATGCTAGATATTATTTCGGTACAGGCCTGACTTGTTCTGGGACAGGGTGAATATGTACATATGACTTTTATTTTTGCTTTGTAGATTTTGTTGAAACATTGACACATGAATATATATATATATATATATATATATATATATATATTTGACCTTAAATCAAGTTTTCCGGTAATTGTAATCAAATTTAATTTTTAAGAGTAAAAATCTGTCATTATTTTTGCATTTCATTTTACTGCTGAATTTAAATGGTGGCTGGTTTTTCTTTGTACATAATGTCCAGCCAGGGCCAGCTCTTATATTGTTAACCTAGAGGACATTACTAATAATTAGTACAGCTGGGGAATGTCATGCTATTAGCCCAGATCTCTTAATCCTCTTTTCTTTCCGTCTGTATTTCAGTAACTCAAGACGACTAAAATGTGCTGGGGTGCCAGGACAGTGGGGTGGAGGGGAGGCCTGGAGGGAATGGGATGGGGCAAGGTGCTAACTGAAACATCAAGCCTGTGTGTTTTTGCTGAGCAGCCAGCCAATGGTCGCCTTCCCCTGCTCAGACGTTGCATGTATCAACCAATGATTGCGTGCCACGTCATCCACTGCTATAACATATGTGGTTTGCTGATACGTAAAATATATCCTATACAAGCATTGTAAGATCTGGCAGGTGTCAGCAATTCCTGGGTAGAGGAACACGCCCTTCATCACCCAACTGGAATCTGATCCCCCCCACTCATCCACTCTGGTTTATTATGATATTCACTGCTTTCTGGTGGTGTAGGGGTGTTGCACCATATCTAGTGAGCTTCAGGAGTTGACAATTACTTGGCACATTCAAATGTTTCCCCTTTACCACCCAGTTTGAGCCTTTTTCATTGGGGTTGAAATTCCAGTACAATTCCAGAGCATTAAGTATGTGCTTTGGAGATTGTTTAAATGTTTACTTTACACTGACTGAGCTAATCTGCCATTTGAAACACTGTATTTATTTGACGGATGGAGTTGATTGGATGATATGAATATATTGCATATATACCACTCAACAGACATGTTTACTTGCAGTGAAGGATATGGTCAGAGAGTGATGTTGAGCCAAGTGCTTTTGACTGAAAGCTCAAGATATCCCAATAGATGACAGATCAACCATTTCATTGTGCAAACCAACAGAAACCAGTATTACTCAATGCATATTTAAATTGCATGTTCATCTACTGGCTGCATGGTACTCTCTACAAGCAATGTTGTACTGGAATTTTCTTCCAAAAATAACAAATGAACATGTGAGATTATTTGGCTATGTCTGACCTTTAACCTTTGACCCAGTCCCAGCACATTGAGTGTGTGGGTGCTTTCAGAAGTGTCAAAAAGGCTTTGGCCTTTACGATCTAAACAGAAATAAATGAAAAACATTTGGAATAAATTAAACCTTTGCTCAGTTATTTGTTTCGTATTGTCCTTTCCTCTGAATGTCTGGAAGAGTAAAATCCAGCATTCAAGCACTCTCAATTTATGGTATATACCCTATCCTGGATGTTGACGTGTGCATTATTTAGCTATGGATACTTGGCTATTGTAGCCTTTTTATAAACAGAATGTGCTAATGATACTGCATAATTATCAGTACCTCCTTTCTCTATTTCTCACGAACGGTACTCTTCACACACTGCTCATGACGTAGCCGTAACTCAGTCAAGTGCCTGTGCCTTTAAGTGGGTTTAAAGTCAAACTTCCGGTAGATTAATACCTCCAGCTACATTGTATCAGTAACAACAGAAGAGGCTCGCATACGAAAGGGGATCTAGCTGCTGTAGCTAGAAAGAAACGAAACCCACCCGATCAGTCTTTGACAGGGACAGCCATGGTCAAGATCACTTTCCAGCCCGTCGCGGGACAGAAAGCCGAGAAGGAGCAGAATGATGGCGACAAGACCGACATTCTCATAACCCATCCAATGGTAAATTAGTGATGCATTTCTCTGTTGTGGTTGGCAACATATCGCTTTGTGTGCTGTGCCCTTCGATAAAACATAGCTAGCGCTACCTCCAGTAATGATGAAGTTGCTGTCAAGCGTCTGCAGGGCATTTCACTCGACATTTACCGGCACAATCATCGACGTAACAGGAGTATTTTAACGTTATTTGACAGCAGAGCAGCCATTGTCATCTGTCAGGAAATAAAACGATGCTGTGCGGCTAACGAGCTCTTTGTGGAAATATAGCCACTTTGCCAAATAGTCTACGGACAAAGGAGAACTGCTAACATTACTATTGAACATAGTTAATTGGATGTTCTTAGACAGATTAGCTTTATTGACATCAATTATGTAGGCCAATATTAGGCTATGAAAATGTAACTATAATGTTGTCAATATTGGAGTTAAATTCTTAGCTTTAAGAACCTAAACCAAGAAGGATCAAATTGTTATTTCTAAGCATAGGCCTATAATGTTGGCAGTGGGTTATGAATAATTATTGTATCTCTTGGGAAATGTGAATGGATTACAATAAAAACATTTACCAAACACAGGCAGCAGACAAAATGGCAGATGGAGGTTACTGCTGGCGATGCAAGTTCATATTTAATAAGTAGCGTCACTGTGCCAGCAGTAGGCTACAGTTCTCAACTTGTGATGCAGTCATTCAAGGAAAGCTTGGCTTCTCAGCATCCTGCTGTTTCAAATCCAATAAAATATGCTCTGCTTTCAGTCAGCCCCCTGCATTCAGTAATGAACTTCAATGAAAGCCTGAGACAAGAATTTGATCAGGTTTGAATGCTGCATCTTCACCAATTAGGCTGTATGTGTGCCTGTTTTTATCTCAAGGGTAAGTTGGCAGTGACCTATTGGCAGTTACCTTCTATAATTTCGTGTTTGTTGGAAATGTAGACAGACTATCGTCACATTTTCAGTCCATCTAAGGCCCTCCTATCGCAATCAGCAAGGAAGAAGAACACTGGTAAAAATCTGTCTCTGTGGGGAAAACACACAGACAGCGAAACTGATGCCGTGTCTATCCCTTCGTCCTTGTGCATCTTATCTCCTAGTTTATCCTTCACCACAGGTTGTCATAACACTAAGATTTTTGCTTTGGTAGTCTGTGAGCTGTTTTCATGCACAGGCAATCGCAGCGTCAGGAGAATTTCAAGTACCAGCTAAGAATAGCTTGCTTTGTTGTCTCCTATGCACAGAGCCCATCCTCCAGGATAAATGTACCTGTACACCCACCTATCCACCCACGTAGTTGCACATATACGGTAGAAAGGATTTCCTCTCACATCAGTCACATGTAATGTTAATTATCATAAATGGTTATGTGAGCGGTGTAGGCTACAATCGCGCGCTTATTGCCAACCCGCGCCACCCTGCCAACAAACAGGTTGAGCGTGTGACAGAGGCAGATGGGGTGAGAGACTGGGTGTGATGTTACTCTCCGTCTTAGAAGTGCCATGTTACTAGCCACTCTGTTATCCATCTCTGCCACCCACGTTGCTGTTTCCCTGCTAAAACATGCAGATTTATTCTATCTAAGACCAGGAACATAATGCACTCTTAACCCCACCTGACTTAGTCTGCCCTGTTCTGATGTGCCTCCATAGAATATCTGTGAAACACTAGCTTTTCACCAAGTACCAAAGCCTTACCAGTAAGCTTTGTCTGAGCTTCATCTGTAGTGTGAGGCAGCCTGATGTAGAAGTACACTGCCTGGACAGGATGCTAGTCAGTGTGACGCGTTTGTGTTCATGTATGTGGCCCTGTGTCTCTCCCTGTCAGGAGGATGAGGAGGAGCTGGTTCTGCCTCTGCGCTCAGGGAGGTCTCCTCTGAATGGCCTATGCTGCCTGACCTTTGGCCTGGTGGTCTTCATGTCTGGTCTGGTGTTGGCCTCCATCTATGTCTACCGCCACTACTTCATACCCCAGGTACCTAGAACCTACATGCAGTGACAGTATGAGACAATACTCTATCACTCTGTCCTCTCTGGTCCGACACTATATATACAAAAGTATGTGGACACCCCTTCAAATTTGTGGATTTGGTTATTTCAGCCACCCCTGTTGCTGACAGGTGTATCAAATTGAGCACACAGCAATGCAATCTCCATAGACCAACATTGGCAGTAGAATGGCCTTACTGAAGAGCTCAGGGACTTTTAATGTGGCATCGTCAGAGGATGCCACCTTTCCAACAAGCCAGTTTGTCAAATTTCTACCCTGCTAGGGCTGCCACGGTCAACTGTAGTGCTGTTATTGTGAAGTGGAAACGTCTAGGAGCAACAATGGCTCAGCCACAAAGTAGTAGGCCACACAAGCTCACAGAATGGACCGCTAAAGCGCATAGCATGTAAAAATTGTCCGTCCTCGGTTGCAACACTCACTACCGAGTTACAAACTGCCTCTGGAAGCAACATCAGCACAATAACTGTTCGTCGGGAGCTTCATGAAATGGGGTACCATGGCCGAGCAGCCGCAGACAAGCCTAAGATCACCATGCACAATGCCATGCGTTGGGTGGCGTAAAGCTTGCCGCCATTAGACTCTGGAGCAGTGGAAACGCATTCTCTGTAGTGGTGAATCATGCTTCACCATCTGACAGTCCAACGGACAAATCTGGGTTTGGCAGATGCCAGGAGAACGCTACCTTCCCGACTGCATTGTGCCAACTGTAAAAGTTTGATGGCGGAATAATGGTCTGGGGCTGTTTTTCATGGTTCGGGCACGGCCCCTTAGTTCCAGCGAAGAGAAATCTTAATGCTACAGCATACAGTACGATGACATTCTAGATGATTCTGTGCTTCCAACTTTGACAACAGTTTGGGGAAGGCCCTTTCTGTTTCAGCATGATAATTCCCCCGTGCACAAAGCAAGGTCCATACAGAAATGGTTTGTCGAGATCGGTGTGGAAGAACTTGATTGGCCTGCACAGAGCCCTGACCTCAACGCCATCAAACACCTTTGGGATAAATTGGAACACTGACTGTGAGCCAGGTCTAATCACCCAACATCAGTGCCCAACCTCACTAATGCTCTTGTGGCTGAATTGAAGCAAGTCCCTGCAGCAATGTTCCAACATCTATTGTAACAGCCTCCACTCTTCCCAGAAGAGTGGAGGCTGTTATAACAGCAAAGGGGGACCAACTCCATATGAATGATTTTGGAATGAGATGTTGGTCGATCAGGTGTCCACATACTTCACATGTAGTGGGTCTTCTGATGTTGGATTTCTAAATGTGCATCCTGGTTTCACTGTCTCTGGTGGTATAACGTACATTTGAGATCAGTTGTTTATCAGACATTGGTCCTTTCCCAGTCTGAGATCATGAAACGTTCAAGAATAGCAGTGACTGTGATAATGAAGATGATAGTTAGTGATAGCCTTGCTAACAGTTCCCCTGTGCCATGACCTAGATCCCAGAGGAGAGTCTGTTCCACTGCAGGGTTCGTTATGAGGACTCTGTGTACGCCCCTCTGAGAGGCAGACAGGAGCTGGAGGAGAACGTGGGCATCTACCTGGAAGACAACTATGAGCAGATCAGTGTGCCTGTGCCCCACTTTGGAGGAAGTGACCCTGCTGACATCATCCACGACTTTCACAGGGTGAGGAGGACTAGGCACATGCACGCATTCACACACGTACCCACACACCTGATGTAGAGTCAACTGGCCAGGGTTTTGACATGCTTAGTTTTATTTAGTTTAGTTTCTGTCTGTCACCAGGGACTGACTGCCTACCATGACATCGCTCTGGACAAATGCTATGTCATCGAGCTCAACACCACCATCGTCATGCCCCCACGGAACCTCTGGGAACTGCTGGTCAATGTTAAGGTAACATAAAGCCTATCCCTCTCACTTTGTTTGAGATGCCATCTCCCATTTTCCACAGTCTATTATTCTCTCTTTGTCCCTGTCTCTCTCTCTGCCTCTGTCTTTCTGTCTCTCTCAATTCAAAGGGCTTTATTGAAATGGGAAACATGTTTACATTGCCAAAGCAAGTGAAATAGATAATAAACAAAAGTAAAATAAAAAATGAACAGTAAACATTACACAAAGGAATGGAGTCATTTGAAATGTCATATTATGGCGATGTACAGTGTTATAATGATGTGCAAATAGTCTCTTTCATTCTCTATCTGAACTCTAACCCTGTCTACCTCCCCCCTCTCTGTGTTTAGAAGGGGACGTACCTGCCCCAGACCTACATTATCCAGGAGGAGATGTTTGTGACGGGGAAGGTTCACAACATGCGCCAGCTGGGGCCCTTCATCTTCCGCCTGTGTAACGGCAAGGACACATACCGCCTGACACGCCGTGCCCGCCGACGTGAGTCGGGGGGGGGGGGGGGGGGTAGTGCGGGTCACTCAGGGTCTGAATGGTCTACCTATTCTCTTGTCTAATAAAAGTCTTTGTAGAAGGTTGTACGGGTCACTCACTATTCTCTTGTCTAATAAAAGTCTTTCACTGTCTGACTTGTAGGCATCAACAAACGGGAAGTGGCGAACTGCCATCGCATCCGCCACTTTGAGAACACGTTTGTGGTTGAGACAGTCATCTGTGATGGAGTGTAAACTGTTACCTCAGCATGACCGTCTGGCACGACACCCTAAGGCACAGCCACCTCTCCAGCCACTGTAGCGCATCCCTGTGTAGATACTTAGAATTACCTTTCAGTTGCACTTTAACTATGGTTTAGTTCTTTTTTCCATATGTTTAACTGTCTCTTCTTTAAAAACACACTGTTTATTTTAGGAATTGTCAGTAGTGAGGTTTTCCTTGTGTTTCCTGGCTGCAATAATACATGTTTTTCTCTGTAATTTACCTTGGATGAAATAGTTTCATGTAGCAGAACCACTAAGCCAATTATGATGGGGAGGTTTTTCCACTTAAGAGAACTGTGACGGCCTTGGTTGTCAGGGAAGACAACAGTTTCCATGTGTTGTCATGGCGACTACTTGATTTCCCTGCTCTTGAAATTACAGCGCGTGTGAAATCCTGCTACTGTCAGCAACCATCTGACCTAATGTTGTGCCACATCGCTCTCAGCTTTATCTCTTTCTCTTTGTCGCACTGTTTGTCTGTCACTACCCCCCTCATGCTTCTCTCTTTCATATTTCTTCTTCTTTAGCTCAGTCACCCTATCAAACTAAAGGAAAACATGAATGTGAGTTTAAGAAACCTACAAAGTGAGTTAAGAACCAGGGTCCCTACAAAGTGAAGTAGACAAATTGGCCATTGTTAGACTTCGTGTGCGTTTGCACCTGTATGTAAGGCCTCTAAAGTATAGAATCATGTACACGACACTTAATGTATGTAGTTATGTAATATTATACCAGAATATTTCCAGCCAAGCTGCCCTTCTCCCTGTGAAAGCGTCAAAGAATGTTTCTCCCTCCTTTTTGATGCCCCTCTCATCACCTCGTTTTTATTTCAGGGGAGGTCGAGCTTCTCCCTCTTCATTTGCACTCTTTATCAACGCTTTTGTGAGTCATTCTAGTAGAATTCTGTCATGATTTTTCACCCTGCATGTGTGTTTCTCTAAGGAAAAAACGCACTGTTAGAATCTTTTCTAAGAGCACGTTTAAAGCCTTGGTCCAGAGTCAGAGACTGGACTAAAGTAATGATTTGCTGTAAAGGAGTTTATTATATCATATGCTAATATATACCTTAGACAGGTCTGTATAATTTGTCTGCTGGTGAAGTCTTATCTGTGAATAAAGTAGTTAAAACTCTCTGTTACTATCTATGCATATAGTCACTTTAATAACTCTACATGTACATATTACCTTGACTAACCGGTGAACCAGCACATTGACTCTGTTCCAGTACCACGTGTATATAGTAATGCTATTGTTATTTTACTGCTGCTGTTTAATTATTTGTTACTTTCATTTCTTCTTTTTTTTTGTACATTTTTTTTTTAAACTGCATTGTTCCTTAATGGCTTGTAAGTAAGCATTTCACTGTAAGGTCTACCTGTTGTATTTGGCGTCTGTGACATAACCTTTGATTTGTGTTGCGGACCTTCATGGGACATTTCACTGTCCCGATTCTCTTTGGCTCTGCGTGTGCCACCAGCCTTGTTTCAGTGGCTAGATGTAACGGATCATATTCTTCAGTGTTAGTGGGTGAAAGTGTGAATCTAGGTTGTTTAAAGTGGAGAGTTGTGGTATGCACTGAGATGTCTTTTAGTAAGGGAAAGTGTAAAAAATCTCATGCACTGACCTGGTTTGGGCATAGTGGAAAAGCAGCTTTGTTTTTCACACAGGTAAGTGTCGCATAGGAGTGGCGCCACCGGTCGGAAGACAATGGATTAATTTATTTGAATGGCACCTTTACACTGGCTTTCCTATACTAGACTCCATAGTGACTCCCTCCATATGGCAGGGCGCTGAGCCACAGAGCTGTTGGATGGCTGCTGCTGCCTGCCTGGCTCCACAGCCAGAAACTTCATGAATTATCAACAAAGTTACATGACTATCTGATGGTCAAACCAATCAACAAAGGGAACTGTTGGGCACCTGGCTCCGCATGTGAATGAAAGCCTTAGTAATTATTAGTACTTTTGGGGAAATGACAGTGTGGTCGATGTACAGAACCTACATACAGTAAATGCCAATGACTTCAGTCTTATTAACCATCAAAATCACAAAGATAAGCAGTAAAATGTTTATTCTATAAAACAATTATTAGCACATCTTAAAAGTACAGATGAGCTCAATTAAACTTACAGAAGAAGAGATGAACTGTTACGAAAAAAACCTCAACTATAACATGTCATTTGACAAAACATCATTCTATATGTAACTATAAATTGTGTTGTATTTAGGGACACATTTTGATGCTGTTACCTCAAACTATCTCCACTGATAGTTGTTTCTCACTCACTGTGTTCTCACCCTTCATCTACTTTCATGTGATCTGGTCTGAGAAATCCATGTCAGAACCCTCTTTCTTCTTCCAGAAAGCATCTAAAGAGAAGTAGTACAACAGTGGATCGAGACAACAGTTGACGCTGGCCAGACAGAACATGGGCATGATAGCCTTTTTGATTTTGAGCGTCAGCACGATGGAGAATGGCAGGAAGAAGACAATAAACATCAGA
Source organism: Salmo trutta (assembly GCF_901001165.1). Lineage (NCBI taxonomy): Eukaryota > Metazoa > Chordata > Actinopteri > Salmoniformes > Salmonidae > Salmo > Salmo trutta. Next base: position 76,096,100 of record NC_042969.1, read on the forward strand.
AGGTTCATGGTGAAGATCAGCATGACGTTCATCTTGTTGACCCTGGCGGCATCACTGAGGTGCCCGCGTAGCTTCCAGGACACCATGGAGGTGGCGACCACGTTGACCCCCAGCATGGCGAACACCAGCCCGGACTGCACATAACCAACGATCGGATTCGCCACAGAACATACATAATTAGTAAACTCAAAGCAGACGTTAGTGGCATTACAGCTCTGCATCTGACTGATCTGGTAGAGGCTCTCTGGAATGTTGACTGCCACGATCAGGAGCCAGATGAAGACACAGGCCTTCCAGGCGTTGGTGGTGGTGCGGAAGCTGCGGGACCTCAGAGGGTAAACCACAGCCAGCAGCCTGTCCAGGCCAATGAATGTAATGAAGATGGCGCTGGAGCGGATGTTGTTGCGGAACAGCATGGTGGTGGCTGTGCAGGCCTGGATGCCCAGGGGCCAGGTGCCCGTGGCGTAGAAGTAGACCCGGGTGGGCAGGGACAGGACCAGCAGCAGGTCGGATAGAGCCAGGTGGCTCATGAAGACAGCGCTGGAGGATTTCAAGCCATGGCGGCGGAGCAGAACCCACAGCGACACGGCATTGAGCGGCAGGCCCAGCGCCACCACGCTTCCGTACACAATGGCAGAGGCTGTGTACATCACATAACTCCCTTCAGAGGAGAGCGCTCCTAAACTATCGTTGTTGTTCATGGTGTCTGTGCGTGTAATTTGAAAAGAGACAGACACCACTTCAAACCACTCACTCAATATTCTGGTTGCCACTTCCTATCAGAGCAGTCTGCATACAGGTTGAGCTGTTCTTAACTTCCGGAATGAAAGTGTTGAAACAGGAAGTGAGGGTGATTTTTCTTTTCTCAGGAAGGACCTTTTGTTCTTTCTGCTGATAAGGTTGAAGAATCTTGACAACATAAATCATGTCTGAGTAACAAACTATCAACATGAAGAATCTCTGATCTTTCTGACCTATACGGACAGTCTGATCATTTTTTTAACGAAAAGTGAGTTATTCGTGGTGAATAGTTATAAACAAACGTGTTGATCAAGAGCAACTGTCTAAAACATTTAAATACCGTTTTATATTTGAAATGGTCTGGATGTACACATCTTTACTGGCTAGATTGAGAGTGGGTGGATTACATCTGAACAGTCCATATCTGAACAGTGTATAATTATGTAGAAGCTTCTATTCAGTATGAATAAATGACAAGACTCAGGGTTGTAAATCCCATGCCTTTTGTTGATCAGATCAGTTAGTGTTAGATATGCCCTCTGAGATATTCTGTGGAACCTCTTTGAATCTCAGCCTCCTAAAGCTAAGAGGTAAGACTAGAACCAAAGGCCACGTGTGATGAGTGAGAATACAATGGAAGGCTGGATGATTGATTTAAAAACATTTATTCCAAGTGTTGGCCATTCATTCAATCTTCGAGCGACTTGTCTCCTCTGTCTGCTGTGGGGATCTGAGTTTTCCATTTCCCAGATAGAAGTGATAGCCATCCATCTACAGGGGAAGCGTCTCCATCCTGCTCTCCACTCTGCAGGCGCCAAGAGGGGATAAGCCACATCGATCTAGCAAGTCCAATTGATCTCCATTGACCTGGGTGTCTGAGCCTGTCTCTCCAAGTTCCTTGACCTTGATGTTGTCCATTGGATGCTGGTTGATTTCCCTGAGCCTCGCCACTGTGTTTCCTCTAGTGGACATCCTCCTCTCCTTGCTGGCAGTCAGCAGGTTCTCCTTCAAGATGAAGTAATAGCAGACCCCGTCCGTCAGACAGTTGACGCTGCCCAGACACATGCTGATGTGGACGAAGTCTCTGAGGGGGTTGATGATGTCTGGGTTCTCTGTGCGGTTCTTGGCCAGGAAGTAGATGACTGCGGCCACGTGGTAGGGGATGAAGCACAGCAGGAAGGCCACCAGGTTGCTCAGGACAATTTTCACAGACTTGTTGTTCCTCAGCTTATCGTCCAGCGGGTTCAGTCGCCGCATGTCACTGAGGATCTGCATCACGCGCACCGAGAAGAACACCATGGCAACCGTGCTGATTGTGAACACTGTCTCTATGGCGATGATGATCCATTTCTTCTTCCAGGTTTCGCTGGAGAAGTTCTGGAAACACTTGGTTTCGTTGCCTTTGTCCATTCTGGTGTCGTTGTTGTTTTTGTTGTGGAGCTCATAGACGGGTGTGGTGAAAGCAAATACCATCACCCACACGGCCAGGCATAGCAGGGCAGCCTTCCGTGGCGAGTGCAGATGCTTGCCATTGATTGGAAACCGCAAATAAACATAGCGGTCGCCCGAGATGCAGACGATCAGTATGATGCTCCCATAGATGTTGACGAGCACTAGGCTCTCCAGGAAGGTGCAGAAGCCCATGCTCAGGCCCCAGGTGTGTTCGTAGGCGTACATCTTGAAGGGCAGAGAGAAGATGAGAAGGCTGTCGTTGATGATCAGACTGCTGAGGTACACCGTGGACTCAGTCCATCGACGCATCCTGAAGAGGAGGAGCCACAGAGCGGCCAGGTTGAGGGGAAGACCCACCATGAATGTGGGGACATAGACAATCCACTGTATATAGCACACTTTGCTATCACACAGTACCATTTTACTGCAAACAGAGAGGGAAATAAATACACATATGAATGTAATTTCACTCATGACACAGTGATTTTTAACCAATACTAGAGGCATCAATCAGGATGGTCACTGTGCAAGAGTAAAGAGATTTATAGGGAGAGCCTGGGATTTTGGCAGTCTACAGGAACCGCATGCTAGCTGTTCCTGTAGACTTCTAGTCATTGCGCTAACGCTAATTAGCAACTTACTTCAAACTGAACGCAGAGACATAAAAATGGTATCCACGAGTTAATCCGGCTCTGGGGAAGTAGGTAAAGAGCCTCATTGCCAAAATCCTGAACTATCCCTTTAAGCATCACTGAAATTTGACTGTAGGCTACATGTTATGTTAACTTGAGGGGATAGACTAGGCATAGTGTTACTACCTAGTAGGCGACGGTAACTGATTTCATCTTAGTGTACCAGGTAGGAGCTTTTTAGAGGTCCATTGCTAAGTGGCAGTACTCAATTGCTCTGTAACCCTATAAAAGGGGAAAGGAATTGGCATTCTTGGAAAGGCATCTTATCTGAGATTCTGGGATGATCTCAAACGCACACTCCATGTGTCCTCTGTCCTCTCTCTTTAAATCCCACTGGAGGAGAAGGTCAGAGGGGCGAGACATCTGTTTTTCTCATCCAATGAATTTTGAAAAGGAGATGAGGAGAGAGGATGTTAGGAGTTTGAAATTGAGATCTTCCCTCTTTTGGGCCAAGTCAAAGATGGACTATTATAGTGTCAAGATGTCCTCAAAGATGGAAGGCTGGCATGAGGCAGCAAGATCAGGTGGGACCATTCTATCCAATGAGAGGGGAAGATACGTGTGTGAACAACAGGCAACACTCAGATATAAAGTAATTTCTTTCAAAGTTGACAAAATGCCACGTCAGTCCACCTATATCAGTGCATTTGTAACAAACTAACCATTACAAAACGTATTTTCGATCAAATAAGCCTCACATAGCAAATTAGCAAGTAAATGTTTTGTTGACCAAATTTGACACTCTCTCATGGACCTCCATTCCTTGATTTGTGGTCTTATTTTTGTTGACAGATTTTGGGATGAGTAAACCCTCTCTCTTCGACTCTTCCTCTCACACGTTCTGTGTGTGTGTGTGTGTTTGATTGTCATGTTTAAGGGGTTGATGGGAACTAGCGTGAAAGTAAAGACGGCCTATTTATAAAACGGTAACGCCAGCCACTGTTCTTTGTCCTTTGTGATATCGGAACAGAGTTGTGTTTAAAATGTTAGAAAAACGACTTCCCATAGCCTGATACATTAGCTTGTTATTTAGTGGGTTAGGTCAATAGTTTACCCTTTTGCAGTATGACTTATCACGTGTTCAACTGGTATTGGTACTTTATTAGATTTGCAGTGAAATCACTTTTATATAGACTATCAGTAAGACTTGGCCTATCTCTCTATTTGCCTGTAGCAACTCATTGTAATCAAGCTATTTGTGGTTTTGTACATTAAATATTTCCCAATCAATAATCAGCACTGTACCATTGCTCATCAAAATCGTTATATGTCAAATTAAAGCAATTTTGTATACTTCTATCATTCATTTGGTAGGCCTGTTGGGAACCATGTCTTAGTTTGGAGCTCCTCTTTGCTCCTGTCTAAACCAAGGGGTTTACTACTGTCTATAACTATCATCCCACAGATGCAGGGTACAGACATCAGTTCAAAGTCTAGTTTGGATTTACATTTGGTTGAGTTTTCAACTAACGTGAATTCAACTTGAAATCAACAAAAAATGTCATCATGTCATTGGATTGAGGTTAAAAGTTGGGTGAAAAATGAAATTCCCTTACGTTGATTACTTTTTTTCATACCTAATCAGTTTTCCACATTGATTTAACGTTATCACATAGAATTTTCGTGTTGAATTGATGTGGAAATAACATTGATTCAACCCGTTTTTGCCCAGTGGGATGTCACATTAGGTTATAGCCTACCACTGTCCTATCTATGCATATAAATATGTCAGTGTATGTTTAGTACCATTTTACAACTACAGTTGAAGTCGGAAGATTACATACACTTAGGTTGAAGTCGTTAAAACTTCGTTTTTCAACCACTCCACACATTTCTTGTTAACAAACTATAGTTTTGGCAAGTCGGTTAGGACATCTTCTTTGCGCCTGACACAAGTCATTTTTCCAACAATTGTTTACAGACAGATTATTTCACTTATAATTCACTGTATCACAATTCCAGTCAGACGTTTACATACACTAAGTTGATTGTGCCTATAAACAGCTTGGAAAATTCCAGAAATTATGTCATGGCTTTAGAAGCTTCTGATAGGCTAATTGACATAATTTGAGTCCATTGGAGGTGTACCTGTGGATGTATTTCAAGGCCTACCTTCAAACTCAGTGCCTCTTTTCTTGACATCATGGGAAAATCTAAATAAATCAGCCAAGAAAGAAATTTGTACACCTCCACAAGTCTGGTTCATCCTTGAGAGCAATTTCCAAATGCCTGAATGTACCACGTTCATCTATACAAACAATAGTACGCAAGTATAAACACCATGGGACTACGCAGTCGTCATACTGCTCAGCAAGGAGATACATTCTGTCTCCTAGAGATGAATGTACTTTGGTGCGAAAAGTGCAAATCAATCACAGAACAACAGCAAAGGACCTTGTGAAGATGCTTGAGGAAACAGGTACAAAAGTATATGTATCCACAGTAAAACGAGTCCGATATCGACATAACCTGAAAGGCCGCTCAGCAAGGAAGTAGCCACTGCTCCAAAACCGCCATAAAAAAGCCAGACTACGGTTTGCAACTGCACATGGGGACAAAGATTGTACTTTTTGGAGAAATGTCCTCTGGTCTGATGAAACAAAAATAGAACTGTTTGCCCATAATGACCATCGTTACATTTGGAGGAAAAAGTGCACGCTTGCAAGCCGAAGAACACCCAACTGTGAAGCACGGGGGTGGCAGCATCATGTTGTAGGGGTGCTTTGCTGCAGGAGGGACTGGTGCACTTCACAAAATAGATGGCATCACGAGGAGGAAAATTCTATGGATATATTGAAGCAACCTCTCAAGACATCAGTCAGGAAGTTAAAGCTTGGTCGCAAATGAGTCTTCCAAATGGACAATGACCCCAAGCATACTTCCAAAGTTGTGGCAAAATGGACAACAAAGTCAAGATATTGGAGTGGCCATCACAAAGCCCTGGCCTCAACCCTAGAGAAAATTTGTGGGAAGAACTGAAAAAGTGTGTGCGAGCAAGGAGGCCTACAAACCTGACTCAGTTACACCAGCTCTGTCAGGAGGAATGAGCCAAAATTCACCCAACTTATTGTGGGAAGCTTGCGGAAGTCTACCCGAAAGGTTTGACCCAAGTTATACAATTTAAAGGCAATGCTACCAAATACTAATTGAGTGTATGTAAACTTCTGACCCACTGGGAATGTGATGAAAGAAATAAAAGTTGAAATAAATCATTCTCTATACTATTATTCTGACATTTCACATTCTTAAAATGAAGTGGTGATCCTAACTGACCTAAAACAGGGAATTTTTACTTGGAATACATGTCTGGAAGTGTGAAAAACTGAGTTTAAATGTATTTGGCTAAGGTATATGTAAACTTCGGACTTCAACTGTATGTCCACTGTTGACATGGAAACAAGGAGATAGTTGCCCACCAAGAGGTTAAAGGAAAACTCCACCCAAAAACAATATTTTGGTATTTGTTTTATAAGTCCATTGTTGACATAGTCCCAAAAGGTTATGTAACTTTCAAAACACAGAAATCATCCCTTATGATGTATTTTGCATCATATGATGTAAAACCCAGCATCATATGGTGCTTCCGAGTGGCGCAGCGGTCTAAGGCACCGCATCTCAGTGCTAGAGGCGTCACTACAGACCCTGGCTTGATTCCAGACTGTATCACAACCGGCCGTTATTAGGAGTCCCATAGGGTGGCGCACAATTGGCCCAGCGTTATCCAGGTTAGGGTTTGGCTGGGGTAGGCCACCACTGTAAATAAGAATGTGTTCTTAATTGACTTGCCTGGCTAAATAAATAAAAAATTAAACTATGATGCAAAATGCATCATACAAGGGTGATTTAGAGCTACATACCTTGAAAACTTGAGTGCTGACAAGCAAAATATTTTGGGACTATGTCAACAATGGACTAATGAAACAAATACCAAAAGATTGTTTTTGGGTGGAACTATCCTTTAATTATCCTTTACTGCTATGACTGTTTATTCAACACCATCAAAAAATGATCAAATACATTGTGTTTGCTTGCATCCTATTAAGATGAACATTTACTGTATATTAAAATAATGAGTTAAAATCCATTGTTGATATACATACATTTTTTTTACTAATTTGAGTGTCGCAGGTTTAAATTTAACATGATGTCTGAACCAATGAATGTATAGGTCTGAAGAGCGTGGTTTTTTCCCCTTTGTAGAATGTGCATGAGTTTAAAATGTGTTTCCATTGTTGTAGGGATCATGACATTTGAATTTGTCTAGATGATTTAGGATTATATGACACAGTGTCTCACAACAGCATGGCAGAAACCGCAGGTGATTGTAAAGATAAAATGAGATTAACTAATGCATGCACAGTGAAGAACTGGGTGAAAAACTCCAGTCCAAAAGCATTACAGTAGTCTACTTAAAAAAAAAACACTCACCGAAATTGCGTTGGTATAATTATCTCCTCTCAACTGGAGCTGAACCTCATGGCTTTGAGTCCTTGTTTGGTAAAACAGACTTTAACCTACAGTAAATAGCCTATGTCGTGCCAATATTTATTCCTCTGATTGATAGTGAAACCTGTTGTGCACGCTGTTTTCCAAAAAGCACTACACAAACCACACTGGACCTGCAATCTGCTCTAGGCTAGTACCGCTTTGGTTGTCTAGTTTGCATTCACATACGAGTGGGTGACTGTCTGGAAAATAGTCTGAAACAGTAGAATATAATGTCGCTGCTTCGTATAAAGTTGCACTAGACTGAGCCACAGGAACTGTAAGGGGACATTTTGAGTACTCTGTCAGGAGCCAATTAAAATGAATGTGTGTGTTTGAAATATCATTACTAGTGGTGAAATCTAGCTCTCTGGAAACTGCCCCCTCGTTCTTGTCTGAAAGTACAAGTAGACTTTTGACTGTAAAGTCTGTCTGATACTGTAGCGCAGAGGAAAATGTCGTTATGACATAGAGTACAGTACATCCTCACCACAGCCACATCCTCATTTCTTTTCCATCTTCACTTTTCCTCATTTGAATAGTGATCTTCCAGTCATTGTCAAACTAGTCATCATTGCCTGGGTCCCCATACTTTTGAATGAATCCTCTACAGATCAGTGATCCATATTTGGTCTAGAAAAGCGATTAAGGTCTACTCTACATGCCTCATGTCACACTTCCTCTCAGCCTAGTGTACAGTGCATTCGGAAAGTATTCAAACCCCTTCACTTTTTCCACATTTTGTTACTTTACAGGCTTATTCTAAAATGGATGAAATTGTTTTTTTCCCCAAATCAACCTACACACAATACCATATAATGACAAAGAAAAAAATGTTTTTTTGAAATTTTGGGCAAATGTATATATATATAAAAAATGTATATCACATTTACATAGGTATTCAGACCCTTTACTGAGTACTTTGTTAAAGCACCTTTGGCAGCGATTACAGCCTTGAGTCATCTTGGGTATGTCGCTACAAGCTTGGCACACCTGTATTTTGGGAGTTTCTCCCATTCTTCTCTGCAGATCCTCTCAAGCTCTGTCAGGTTGGATGGGGAGCGTCTCTGCACACCTACTTTCAGGTCTCTCCAGAGATGTTCGATCGGGTTCAAGTCCGGGCTCTGGCTGGGCCATTCAAGGACATTCAGAGACTTCTACCGAAGCTACTCCTGCGTTGTCTTGGCTGTGTGCTTAGGGTCAATGTCCTGTTGGAAGGTGAACATTCGCCCCAGTCAGGTCCTGAGCGCTCTGGAGTTGGTTTTCATCAAGGGTCTCTCTGTACTTTGCACTGTTCATCTTTCCCTCGATCCTGACTAGTCTCCCAGTCCCTGCCACTGAAAAACATCCCCACAGTATGACACTGCCACCACCATCCTTCACTGTAGGAATGCTATTGGCCAGGTGATGAGCGATGGCCACTCTACCATAAAGGCCTGATTGCTGGAGTAGAGATGGTTGTCCTTCTGGAAGGTTCTCCCATCTCCACAGAGTAACTCTGGAGCTCTGTCAGAGTGACAATCGGGTTCTTGGTCACCTCCCTGACCAAGGCCCTTCTCCCCTGATTGCTCAGTTTGGAACCACCAAGAAGAGTCTTGTTGGCTCCAAACTTCTTCCATTTAATAATGATGGAGGCCACTGTGCTTTTGGAGACCTTCAATGCTGCAGTACCCTTCCCCAGATCTGTGCCTTGACACAATGATGTCTCTGAGCTCTATGGACAATTATTTCAACCTCCTGGCTTGGTTTTTGCTCTGACATGCACTGTGAACTGTGGGACCTTTATAGTCCAGGCTGTATCACATCCAGCCGTGATTGGGGCGGCGCACAATTGGCCGAGCGTCGTCTGGGTTTGGCCGGGGTAGGCCATCATTGTAAATAAGAATGTGTTCTTAACTGACTTGCCTAGTTAAATAAAGGTTAAAAATTATTATTATTATTTTTTTAAATAGTCAGGTGTGTGCCTTTCCAAATCATGTCCAATCAATTGAATTTACCACAGGTGGTCCAATCAAGTTGTAGAAACATCTCAAGGAGGATCAATTGAAACAGGATGAACCTGTTGTAAAGTGGTTGTTCCACTGGATATCATAAGGTGAATGCACCAATTTGTAAGTCGCTCTGGATAAGAGCGTCTGCTAAATGACTTAAATGTAAATGTAAATGTAAACCTGAGCTCATTTTCAAGTCTCATAGCAAAGGGTCTGAATACTTATGTAAATCATTTTTTTATTTGTATTTTTTTAATGTATAAAACCTGTTTTTGCTTTGTCATTATGGTGTATTGTGTGTAGATTGATGAGGAAATACAATAATTTAATACATTTTAGTATAAGGCTGTAACGTAACAAAATGTGGAAAAAGTGAAGGGGTCTGAATACTTTCCGAATGCACTGTATGTGTGCATTGTGCAAAAGATACAATATACTGAATGTGGTAACACATTTGTCCAATTAATGAAACAAGGTGAAAGCCTAAGGTCATATTTCAAGACCATGTACAACACAGACAGTGATCGAGAGACCTACTGAGTTTTTGTCACCTGCGGTGACACTTGAACTTTACACAATTAACCAAACATTTTGTTTGACTAGCTACTGTACATAACCAATTAGGTGACTGTGGATATTTTGAGTTAACACTCCTTGTATCACATTTCCACCCAGGCTGCCAAGAGTGTGACATTAATACCATGATCCACCTGACTCCTGTTACAGGAGCAATAGATGCAGGTGGAAGGTAACCAGTAAATTAGGCTTAATTATATTTAATTAACTAATTATCACCAGGGGTTTACCAATATATTACTCTATTTTTATTTTATTAATCTTTTAATGTCGTTTAATATTATCTTATGTTGTTCTTGTCCATAACTGGTCCTTACTCAGTCATGTGTTTGTGCGTTTTATGTGGACTCCAGGAAGAGTAGCTGCTGCATGTTCAATAGCTAATGGGGATCCTAATAAACTATAGTGAGCTTCAAAAGTACTGGGACAGTGACACATTGTTGGTTGTTTTGGCTCTGTACTCCAGCCTTTTGGATTTGAAACGATACAATGACTATGATGTTCAAGTGCAGACTGTCATTTGAGGGTATTTTCATCCATATCAGGTGAACCGTTTAGAAATTACAGCACTTTTTGTACATAGTCCCTCCATTTTCGGGGACCAAAAGTATTGGGACCAAAAGTTTAGTATTTGGTCCCATATTCCTAGCACGCAATGATTACGTCAAGCTTGTGACATTACAAACTTGTTGGATGCATTTGCTGTTTGTTGTCTTTCAGATTATTTTGTGCCCAATAGAAATGAATGGTAAATAATGTATTGTGTCAATCTGGAGTCACTTTTACTGTAAATTATAATAGTATATGTTTCTAAACACTTCTACATTCATGTGGATATCACCATGATTAAGCCAAAACATCAGCTATGCTGGTTAACGCTTGACCTGATTGAATCCAGGCCTAAACTAAACCAATAGTAATGCTTTTTATTAGTCAATTGCATATGGAAATTGTGACTTTAATCTTTAATGATTGTAAAAAACAGTTTTGCACAATAACATTATTTAACACATTTGTTTGTTGGGGCGAGGTTTCCCTTTGGTGGATAGATTAGTGAATCAGATTAGGGTGAACGAGGTTTCCCTAAATAGCTGCTGCTTTTGTAACAGCTACTGGGGATCCTAATGAAATACCAAATGCCCTCTAGTGGATAGATTAGTAAATCAGATTAGGATAAATTAGGTTAACCTCTAGTGGACAGATTAGTAAATCAGATCAGGATAAATGAGGTTGCCCTCTAGTGGATAGATTAGTAAATCAGATCAGGATAAATGAGGTTTCCCTCTAGTGGATAGAGTAGTAAATCAGATCAGGATAAATTAGGTTAACCTCTAGTGGATAGATTAGTAAATCAGATTAGGATAAATGAGGTTTCCCTCTAGTGGACAGATTAGTAAATCAGATTACAGTAGGATAAATGAGGTTTCCCTCTAGTGGATAGATTAATAAATCAGATCAGGATAAATGAGGTTTCCCTCTAGTGGATAGATTAGTAAATCAGATTAGGATAAATTAGGTTTACCTCTAGTGGATAGATTAGTAAATCAGATTAGGATAAATTAGGTTTACCTCTAGGTTTACCTCTAGTGGACAGATTAGTAAATCCGATTAGGATAAATGAGGTTTACCTCTAATGGATAGTTTAGTAAATTAGATTAGGATAAATGAGGTTTCCCTCCAGTGGATAGATTAGTAAATCAGATTAGGATAAATTAGGTTAACCTCTAGTGGACAGATTAGTAAATCAGATTACAGTAGGATAAATTAGGTTTACCTCTAGTGGATAGATTAGTAAATCAGATCAGGATAAATGAGGTTTACCTCTAGTGGACAGATTAGTAAATCAGATTAGGACAAATTAGGTTTACCTCTAGTGGATAGATTAGTAAATCAGATTAGGACAAATTAGGTTACAATTTGGGTTAAAAAAAAGGACAAATGCACTTATGTTGATGACTTTTTGCAAATCTAATCAGTTTTCCACATTGATACAATGTCAACACAGATTTTTTTGGTTGAAATGACATGGAAACAACATTGATTCAACCAGTTTTTGCCCAGCGGATGGGGTAAATTCAGCCAATGGCAAGTTGATCAAATGAAAGTGTTTTCTTCACAGGCATAACGCAAGGCATTATTGTTGGGATATGAGGTAACAACAGAGCCTGGTTTATGTTAAGTGTAAAAAAAAAAAGTTAAGTTTAAAGTGTGTGTTAGGTGTTAAATCTGTGTTAAAAGTTGCTTAAAATTAATAAAAGACAAAAAAGGGATTGCGATTGTGTTGAATTGTGTTTTGGAAATAAAGAAGACATGGTTTTAAAAAGGTAGTGGAAATATTTCATTCAGTACAGAAATGTGTAGGCGGCTTAACTTACCCTTTCCTGTTGTGCCACTAGACCACTTGTTTTGGACAAGCTATGTTTTTTTAAACTGTAATATTTACATGAATTCTGATTATTTCCAATGATACACAACATCCTGAAATATATGTAGATATCTTTGTTAGAAAGAATACTATATTTCCCTTGATGGAGTGATTCTGAATGTAAAAAATGGCTCAACTAAGCCCACTCTCCCTTACAGCTTTGACTGAGCTTAATTATTTCAGCCCCTTGTGAGGTGAAACACTAGCAAGCATCTCTTTCTCTCTCTCTCTCTCTACTTCCTTCTCTCGCTTCTTCCTCCTCACTTCTCATCTATACAAAAAGCTGAGTTGATATACATTATGACTGAGTCCGTAAAAGCACTTTGTAGACATGTTCTATCCTAGAGCATAAGTTAATGGTTAACCACAGTAGGTGTCATATTATTATCAACAGGCTTCAGGTGTGGAATTTTAACAATGCCTTTAGCAGGCAGATTAAATCCATCGCTCGACTCAGATAACCACACTGTGGTTGGAGTTTACAAACGGCACTCTTGACCTGTGAACTAGAAAGACAGGGCTTGGAGAGTGAGAGTAGGAATATGTCTAACCAGGTTACACAATACTGCATCCTCAGGGAGGGACATGTTGCATACCTCAGATGTCTGACTTGAGCTCAAGGAAAATGCTCAGTGGACAAAACGCATTCCGCCCCGAAACCCGTCATCTTTGTTATGTCAGGGGTGTTTCAGGAACTCTCTCTCTCTATCTCTCTCTCTCGCTCTAAACCAACCTGTTCAATATACTTTTGACAAAGGGAGAATGAGAGTACTGATATAGTCACTATAAGTAAACATTCCTATTTTGATCACTGATTTGAGAAATCCTTTACACTTTCACTTCTCTCTCTTTTCTTTCTACTGTACCTCTCCTCCCTATACACATTCTCTATATTGAAACATTACTGTAATAGAGATCTATATGATTGGTTGGGTAGATCCAGTCAACAAAGCTGTGTGAATCACACAGACACGCCCGTCTGAGGAGAGGAGTCAGTAGGGTGAGTCTGGAAAAGTGTGGTGCCTTGCTCAATCTATCTCCATTGTTATTTTGTCAATGTGACGTGAGATTGTTTCTGCAGTTATTGAGACGTCAAGAAGATCTGTGTGCCTTATTGTGCCTCTAATATATTATTAGATATGAGAATCTTTCCCAGTGACACAATAACTATTGTAGTTGGATGATCAAGACAGAAACAGTTCTGTATAAGACATGCAGCTTCAGAGAGCTTGTGTTGTTACTCCGTCAGCCTTCCTCAATGTGTTTGACCCCCAGCCCCTCTCCATTTGGTCTGATTAGAGGGAAGGAGTTTGATGGTGCGAGGCGAACACTCTGCTCATACAACGAGACCTCACTTAGCCATTCTCTGCATAAAGGAGCCCTGGAATTCTCTCTCCTGTTGCTGTATGGAGAAACAAAGAACAAACGTTGAAGTATACTGATCAGGCAGCGGGGCACGGGTTTAGAGAGACCATCATCCACCACAAGACAAGTAGGACAACAGGCTACATATCATCTGAACACACAGTTCTGTACCACACTGGAGGACCTACAGGAGAACTGGCAGGTGTATTGGCTTTTAGTGTGTTCTCTGAGGTGGGACTAACCCCTATACAGGAGAATACAAGGTATACACCACTGGGGAACACACTGAAGATCTTGAGAGGAGGGATATATAGAAAAGGAGTGCTGAAGGAGTGATCAGTGATCCCCACGAAGCTGAATTCCCTGGAACAGGTAAGTGGCTTTTCTGGTTCTCCAGAGCACAGAAGAGCAGAGCAGAGAAAGTTGGCATGCAGGTAAGGCCAGGCCGGGCTCTGGAATGTCTTTCAGCAGGCCCCATACAGACAATACAGCAGGGGTATTCAAAGTCGGGGTCTGCAGTGGGGTCGGCAAAATAAAAATGAAGAGAACAGATTGTTGTATGGGACAATATATAAATGTTTTTGAGAAAGATAATTAGAAAGTAAAATGTGTTGAATAAATTTATTTTTTGGTTTCTTTTCATTTTGATAAGAGATGAACATGTAATTAATTTAAGGATATTTGTTGATGTAAAAATAGAAATGTAACGATTTTAAGGTTGTGTCATTATATTTGGAGTGGGGTAGGATCTTGAGAAAAAAAATGGTGTCCCCAGAAATTCTGGGGGAAGAAATGTGGTCCCTGCTGCAAAAGTTTGAATACCACTGCAGTGCAAGGCGGTACACAGAGGGAGGGAGGGAGGGAGGGAGGGAGGGAGGGAGGGAGAGAAAGAGAGGGCGAGTCATACACAGAATCATTACAGCTTAGGGAGAGAGAGGGGGCTGACTCTGATTGGCTCCATGGCTGTTTGAGTAACTAACAACACTCCTGCCCCCTAGGCAGGGGGGGGAGGAAGAGGGAGGAGTAGAGAGAGAGGGGAGAGGAGGAGAGAGAGACTAGGGAGAGCTACTTTGGCCTCAGTGTGCCGGGCAGTCGCTAACCTATGTGAGACTGAGCCCTGAAGTGTGTATGTTGTTGTTGTGTTGCCTCGCTGGGACTTGAGATTGACAGGAATGGATTTTCTCCTGGATTCTGGCTAACATTTGATGGATTCTACGCTCTCCTCTGCCCTGAAGCCAAACCCGACAGGAACTACCCCACCATCCCGGATCTGAGAACAGGAGGGGGACACACACCCCACGGAGCCTGGAGCCCATTGCCATGGCGATGACGGCCCTGTTCAGGGGCAAGTGGGGTCAAAAGTCGCAGGAGCCACCTGAGAAGCAGCCCGCAGCACCGGTGCACTCCACCAACCACGAGGAGGAAGAGGAGGATGACAGGGTCATCGCCCCCATCCGCAGGAACTCCCGCTTCTACCGTTCCATGAGGAAGAAGAGGCTGGCCTCGTCAGAACAACTTGAAAGTAAGAATAGAAAACCCCCGTCTTACCTTCCGCTCTGAATTTCACCAAGCATAGGCTACCTGGGGCAGCAGGTAGCCTAGTGGTTAGAGTGTTGCGCCAGTAACTAAAAGGTTGCTAGATCGAATTCCCGAGTTGACAAGGTAAAAATCTGTCGTTCTGCCCCTAAACAAGGCAGGTAACCCACTGTTCCTAGACCGTCATTGTAAATAAGAATTTGTTCTTAACTGACTTGCCTAGTTAAATAAAGGCTAAGAAATCTGTGTCTTTTGTCTGCTACAGTAGAGAGTCATTAAGTTTGAGAATACAATAACGCATTCAGTTTGAAAATACCTGGGATTCAGGTAGCATGGAATGCTGATAATCTATGTGTACAGCAGTTTTAGGAAAGTTCTGAAGTTTGTCTACATTTAACTTCATGTAAGGCCCTAAATCTGGAGTTTAAAACTGAGCTGCTTTGGTAAATGGATCTCTTTAGCAGTGGTGGAAAAACGACCCAATTGTCTTACTTGAGTAAAATGACACCTTAATAGAAAATGACACAAGTAAAAGTGAAAGCCAACCCGTAAAATACTACTTTGGGTAAAAGTCTGAAAGTATTTGGTTTTAAATATAGTTAAGTATCAAAAGTAAATGTAATTCAAAAGTAATTTACTTGAGTATCAATTCATTTCAAATCCCTTATATTAAAGGGATACTTTGGGATTTTGGCAATGAAGCCCTTTATCTACTTCCCCAGAGCCAGATGAACTAATGGATACCATTTATATGTCTCTGCATCCAGTATGGAAGTTAGAGGTATTTTCATGAGCCAATGCTAACTAGTGTTAGAGCAATGACTGGAAGTCTATGGTATCTACTACAGTAGCATGCTAGCAGTTACCATAGACTTCCAAGTCATTGTGCTATAGATACCATTGACTTCGTCATTGCTCTAGTTAGCAATTGTGCTAATGCTAGTTAGCAACTTCCTTCAAACTGCACGCAGATAAAAATGGTATCCACAAGTTAATCTGACTCTGGAGAAGTAGAAACAGGGCTTCATTGACAACATTCAAAGTATTCCTTTAAGCATACCAGACAGCACAATTTTCTTGTTTTTTTAATTTACAGATAACTATGGGCACAAACACTCAGACATAATTTATAAACAAAGCATTTGTGTTTAATGAGTCCGCCAGATCAGAGGTAGTAGGGATGACCAGGGATGTTCTCTTGATAAATCTGTGAATTGGAAAATGTTCCTGTCCTGCTGATCAATCGAAATGTAAGGGGTCATTTTAGGTGTCAGGGAAAATGTATGGAGCAAAAAGTACCTTGTTTCTTTAGGATTGTTGTGAAGTAAGATATTACAAATTGTCAAAAATATAAATAGTAATGTAAAGTACAGATACCACAAAAAATGACTTAAGTACTTCAAAGTATTTTTACTTAGTTACTTTACACCACTGCTCTTTATATCCCATTGATGGACACAGGAACCCCTGACCTCTTTCCTAAAATCATCCAGCCAGTCTGTCTGGGGTATCATTGTTGTTATTCTGTGGTGTTTTATAGACCGCAGAACAGCAGCGGTTGTATTGTTCCACAGTGAACACAGGCTTGACGGTCGGCCGGTCCTGAGAGCTAATGAAAGCTAATGAAAGCAGAGGAACTGGTTCCATTGTTTTATAATATGTGTTGTTTTAACAAATCTGTATGAGTGATGCCTGTTCTTCTAGCCAACTACCTTTCAATCTCCAGCCTACACGCTTCATATAGCCTGAGGCTGGAGAGGAGGAGAGCTGCCGTCACGGAAATACACCCTTCCCTCTCCTACACGCTTCATATAGCCTGAGGCTGGAGAGGAGGAGAGCTGCCGTCACGGAAATACACCCTTCCCTCTCCTACACGCTTCATATAGCCTGAGGCTGGAGAGGAGGAGAGCTGCCGTCACGGAAATACACCCTTCCCTCTCCTACACGCTTCATATAGCCTGAGGCTGGAGAGGAGGAGAGCTGCCGTCACGGAAATACACCCTTCCCTCTCCTACACGCTTCATATAGCCTGAGGCTGGAGAGGAGGAGAGCTGCCGTCACGGAAATACACCCTTCCCTCTCCTACACGCTTCATATAGCCTGAGGCTGGAGAGGAGGAGAGCTGCCGTCACGGAAATACACCCTTCCCTCTCCTACACGCTTCATATAGCCTGAGGCTGGAGAGGAGGAGAGCTGCCGTCACGGAAATACACCCTTCCCTCTCCTACACGCTTCATATAGCCTGAGGCTGGAGAGGAGGAGAGCTGCCGTCACGGAAATACACCCTTCCCTCTCCTACACGCTTCATATAGCCTGAGGCTGGAGAGGAGGAGAGCTGCCGTCACGGAAATACACCCTTCCCTCTCCTACACGCTTCATATAGCCTGAGGCTGGAGAGGAGGAGAGCTGCCGTCACGGAAATACACCCTTCCCTCTCCTACACGCTTCATATAGCCTGAGGCTGGAGAGGAGGAGAGCTGCCGTCACGGAAATACACCCTTCCCTCTCCTACACGCTTCATATAGCCTGAGGCTGGAGAGGAGGAGAGCTGCCGTCACGGAAATACACCCTTCCCTCTCCTACACGCTTCATATAGCCTGAGGCTGGAGAGGAGGAGAGCTGCCGTCACGGAAATACACCCTTCCCTCTCCTACACGCTTCATATAGCCTGAGGCTGGAGAGGAGGAGAGCTGCCGTCACGGAAATACACCCTTCCCTCTCCTACACGCTTCATATAGCCTGAGGCTGGAGAGGAGGAGAGCTGCCGTCACGGAAATACACCCTTCCCTCTCCTACACGCTTCATATAGCCTGAGGCTGGAGAGGAGGAGAGCTGCCGTCACGGAAATACACCCTTCCCTCTCCTACACGCTTCATATAGCCTGAGGCTGGAGAGGAGGAGAGCTGCCGTCACGGAAATACACCCTTCCCTCTCCTACACGCTTCATATAGCCTGAGGCTGGAGAGGAGGAGAGCTGCCGTCACGGAAATACACCCTTCCCACTGTGCTAAAACTGGTTGAATCAACATTGTTTCCACATAATTGCAATGTGATGACGTTGAATCAACTTGGAAATGGTGATTGGATTCTCAAAAAGTCAGCAACCCGTAAGGGTGAAATGTTTTGTTGATTTCACGTTGAATTCACATTAGTTGACAACTCAACCAAGTGAAAATCAAAACTATATATGTTGAACTGACGTCTGTGCTCAGTGGGTTGTTACACACCATAATATATTGCTATTGTCAACAAAGTATTCAGATACATGAATGTATAGGCCAATGGACTAAGAACTGTGTGACTACACCAGTGCATTCTACGGCAGATATTGCATGCTGTTTTTATTTCAGCCATTCCCCTTTTTGTTTTTTACCCCAAATAAAGGTGACACCTGTATGTGGTGCAGGCTTCCAGGAATAGACACAGACAGTTCATTTCTCCAGGACTATTTCCTGGTCCCTGGTAGACTTTGCCCAGCCTGTGAGATAGGCTTTTAGGGTGTGAGGGACATTTCTTTATATATGACCAGTAGGTCCGGAGAGTCAGGCACCCTAGTTAAACACGAGCACGTTGTAAAATTTATGGGACCATTATAAAACAGGATGAAAAGAGATGATGCTCTTCAAAGACTGTAATCCTCGATATTTTCTTTGAGTCCTTTGAGAAAAAGTTAAACCATTATTTAACCTCTAGTAAAAGCGGTTTAAAATTTTATTTAACCTTTTTAACTAGGCAAGTCAGTTAAGAACAAATTCTTATTTACAATGACAGCCTAGGAACAGTGGGTTACCTGCCTTGTTTAGGGGCAGAATGACAGATTTTTACCTTGTCTGCTCAGGGATTCGATCTAGCAACCTTTGCGGTTACTGGCCCAACGCTCTAACCACTAGGCTACCTGCTGCAACAAAGTTGTTACAACTTTCAGTTTGGTTACAACTTTCAGTTTGGTAGATAACCTTATCATATCTCTGATCAATTGCTTTTTCTTAAAGGAGTAGTACAACAATTGTTGATTCACTTTTTCATTGCTCATACTCTCTCAAAACAATCTTGAATCTACAGTAATGATGTACAGTAATGGGTCGATGAGTTTAAAAAGATAGGTTGATTTTTGTGTAAACGACCTACATGAGGTGTATGGGACTGGATTGGCTGTTCCATAGCTACTGAAGTGTATGGGACTGGACTGGCTGTTCCATAGCTACTGAAGTGTATGGGACTGGACTGGCTGTTCCATAGTTACTGAGGTGTATGGGACTGGACTGGCTGTTCCATAGTTACTGAGGTGTATGGGACTGGACTGGCTGTTCCATAGCTACTGAGGTATATGGGACTGGACTGGCTGTTCCATAGCTACTGAAGTGTATGGGACTGGACTGGCTGTTCCATAGTTACTGAGGTGTATGGGACTGGACTGGCTGTTCCATAGTTACTGAGGTGTATGGGACTGGACTGGCTGTTCCATAGCTACTGAAGTGTATGGGACTGGACTGGCTGTTCCATAGCTACTGAGGTGTATGGGACTGGATTGGCTGTTCCATAGCTACTGAGGTGTATGGGACTGGACTGGCTGTTCCATAGCTACTGAGGTATATGGGACTGGACTGGCTGTTCCATAGCTACTGAGGTGTATGGGACTGGATTGGCTGTTCCATAGCTACTGAAGTGTATGGGACTGGATTGGCTGTTCCATAGCTACTGAGGTGTATGGGACTGGACTGGCTGTTCCATAGCTACTGAAGTATATGGGACTGTACTGGCTGTTCCATAGCTACTGAAGTGTATGGGACTGGACTAGCTGTTCCATAGCTACTGAGGTGTATGGGACTGGACTGGCTGTTCCATAGCTACTGAAGTGTATGGGACTGGACTGGCTGTTCCATAGTTACTGAGGTGTATGGGACTGGACTGGCTGTTCCATAGTTACTGAGGTGTATGGGACTGGACTGGCTGTTCCATAGCTACTGAGGTGTATGGGACTGGACTGGCTGTTCCATAGCTACTGAAGTGTATGGGACTGGACTGGCTGTTCCATAGTTACTGAGGTATATGGGACTGGACTGGCTGTTCCATAGCTACTGAGGAGTGTGAATGTAAACTGAACCTGCTGTTCTGTGGGTGTAATACGTACAACAGGTGTTCAGAGTGTGTGGTAGGTGTGTGCCCATAGTATTGAATGGCCTTATTTTGTCCAAGCTGGTAGGCTATTGCATAATGACTAATTAGAAGACTAATGGCCAATGTAATGCATAATACCCCCAGCAGTCTCTAAGTACAAAGTCTGTTTTGAAAGAATTTTTAATTTTTCACTGGAATCCTGCTACAAATACCTGAACAGGGATAGATTATCTCAAAGGATTCTATTATATTGTGTATATATAGAACATCATGTGACTATGGCCTATGTAGCCTTAGATCAGCAGAAAAGGGTGGCACTTTGCAACTCCACTGAACTGAAGCAAAACATTCCTGACTTAATGGGTGGGTGCATAGATCTTCTGTTACAACAATAACCTCGAGCATATGGAAGCACTTGCCCCCGAATAAGCAGGTGGTAATCTCAGAAAAGCAGAGGGGGATTTACCTGAGTTTGAAGGCTAGCTATATCCATCGGTCATATCTTTGGGACATCCCTACCCCATTGAAGTTGAAATTTAAAATGGTTACGGTAAGGGTTAAGATTATGGTTAAGGTAAGGGTTAAGATTATGGTTAAGGTCAGGGTAAGGGTAGAGGATTCGCACAGCTGTTTATCAAGAGCTTATAACTGACTAATTCAAACGTCACTGTGTGAGTGTTCTCATGAGATAATCAGTCTCTTAACTCACCCACTTAGTGCCAGTTTGCCAGAGGAAATTCAAGTGCTTGCAGGTCTGGGCGGTGTTAGTCAGTGGTGCAGCAGCTTATACAGAACCAGAATGGAGCTGCTAGGCAAACAGTGCCATTGAAAAACAATTCCTAAGTAGACTAGTTTAGCACTGGGAGGAAAACCCAGTTATTCACGTGTCCCGGGGTACAGTAATCTGCTGAAAACACACTCTCTCTCAATCCAACTCAGGAGACTCCCCTAGCAACACATTCTTATGTCTAAAGTGGGTTTCAAAGTTATGACTACCTGCCAATCATCCCTGTACTCAAGAGTCAGTGTGTGTGTGTGTGTGTGTGTGTGTTTAATATAGGACAATAGAGCTAAAGTACTTCAATTTCCTTGTCCTTAACTCACTGTTCCCTCTTTGCCCACTCATCCCTTTCTCTTAAACCCTTACTTATCATCTCCCTCTCTCTCTCTCTCTCTCTCTCACCCTCTATTCCTCTTTCTGTCTCTCCCTCTCTCACCCTCTATTCCTCTTTCTTTCTCTCCCTCTCTCACCCTCTCTTCCTCTCTCTCTCTCTCTCTCTCTCTCTCTCTCTTTCTCTCACACCCTCTCTTCCTCTTTCTTTCTCTCTCACCCTCTCTTCTTCTCTCTCTCTCTCCCTCTTCCAGGCCCTGCAGTCTCTCTGAGGCCTGGTCCAGAGCCCAGCCCAGGCAGCAGGTCAGGCAGCAGCTCCCTCTGTGTCCCTGATCTCCAGAAACCTCCGCTATCTCCCCGGGCACGACGGTGAGCCTCGCTGTAACCCAGCCCAGACTGATTCAAACACACACACAGACACTCGCACGCAGACACACACTCAAACTGAGGAGCAACAAGTATATCATTGTCTTTTATGAGCTGCCTTTCCATTGAGTGACATATGAGCCTAGAGCAAGGCAATACAGGACACTGTTCTTTGTTGCATATATTGAGTAAAGGAATATCGGTTTTCTGAATGCGCTACAGTTATATTTACGTTAGTCATTTAGCAGACGCTCTTATCTAGAGCAACTTACAGTATTGAGTGCATACATTTTCATACTATTCCGTTACTCTTGTACAGTTAGAGTTATATTTGCCTCCTCATCTTCAAGTAGAGATATCACTCTTGCTTATTGTTATTGCAGCTGCTTATTACTGTGCATCTCTTGTATGTAGTACGCCAACCTCTCCACGTCCACTCCATTCCGGAACTGTGTTGCCAAGCAACGGGGAGCTCAGGAGCCCACACACACTTACTAGCGGGGCCTCTTCCCCTCTTTGGACTAGGAGAGGAGGGGGAGGAGGAGGGAGGAAGGGTGCAGATGCTTCTCCAGCTAGCGGTCAGTGTGGAGGGGGCTCCTCTTCCTCCTCCTCCGTTTCTAGCACTCGGTTGTACCGGACGCACGGCATGCACACACACACTGAAGACATGGAGAGCCTCTCAGAACGCACTGCAACCGCCTGCTCCGTACGGGAGCCCGGAGGGGACACACAGTCACCGCAACCAGCGGAGGAGGAAGTCAATGAAGAGGGCGTCAAACTCAGGTAAAAAGATGTGGAGTGGGGTGGGGTCGGGGAGAGAGGAACTGTTGGGTTCCGCAATAGTTAATAAGTTGTAATTATGTGCTAATTGCTAATTGATTATTGAAAGTGCAGTATGTTGCACGTGATGTATTTCTGTGTAATAATATGCTGAAGAGGGTGAGCTTATTGAAGAGGTGCTCAGTGAAATACTAACAGTACGTAGTGAGCTAGACAGGATGGAGATAGACGTGTTGTCCTCTGATTTTTCTTGCCGCATTTCAACAAGTGTGTCTGTAGAATGAGAGGAAGTGGGAGTTGCAGCCTTTCTGCACCTTCTATCAAACCCATCTTGGTAGAAAAAAGGAGTCCCTGGTCCCTGGTTAAAATATTGAGGCATGAATATGTCTTATTTTATGAGAACGTGTCTTTTAAAACACATATTAATGATCTTGAAGATGGAATCTCTCATAATATAAGGAATGGAGAGAACCAGAATTTCTTGGTTGTCTGTTGAGATGTGAATATCTAACATTTCTAATGCAGTGTTAGTCAGCCCACACAAAATGAACAGATGATATTTGACAATGTGAAATGAAGTGCTCTCAATCTGACTCTTATAGACCTCCGGATGATCCAATGAGTGTCCTTGAATTGTTGTAAATTATAGGATGAATAGTGGTTTGTCGTTGACGTCAAGGCATCTCCTTGCTCATCTCCATTTTTCTATCTTTCTTTCTCTCATTCTCTCTACTCAGGTTGGTGAGCAACAGGGAAAGAGCGAGCTCAACACCATTGAAAGTAGAACCCATCTGCTACAGTCTCAACATTGTCAAGAACGTTGGTGAGAGAAATGTAGCCAGTAGAACTGTCAATTCCACGCAAGGTGGAGGTAACATATGTATTCCACCCACACTACAGTCTCCAGAGCTGCTGCTGCTGCACTGACATAATGATCTTCTCTGTTCCACCACCTACACATGCACAGGTGGTGCACACAAACATATGCAGGCACACACACACACACACACACACACACACACACACACACACACACACACACACTGCTGTTAACAACAACATATCCCATAATATTGCCTTTAAAAGAACAAGATTTGCCTGAAGTTGCATCCATCTATCACTTAAAACTTCACTGTGCATCCGTCAAGGTTGAAGGATGTGTTTAGTGTGTGGCGGGCTTCTGTTCTCTGTACTTACAGTAATGGGTATAGATGAGTTCAGATAGGGATGTTCAGAGCAGTGTCACATCTAATCTGTGGATGTAAATAAATGGATGTCCTTTGAATGGATGCATTAATGGAATAACTCAGCAGAAAGTGCTTTTTGTCAACATGTTGGTTCAAGCATGCCTCCCTCTTTCTCCTCTCTCAATCTCACCCTCTCTTACCCTCTCTCTCCATCTCTCGCTCTCCCTGTCTTTTATATCCCTCTTTCTTTTCTCTCTCCCTCTCTTATGTAAGTGTCAATACCAGACGCCCACCTACAGTAGGTGAGCATTTGAATTTGACTGAGGGGGCTTATGCAACCGTTTCCTGTTGTTCAACATGACCTTAATGTCTATGTAGCGTGAGAGGACAGAACATACACATGTTCTCCTCCGCAACTAACCACCCTGCTTATCAATGTGAAAGTATCCAGCCCTCTTCACCTGAAACTGGCTGAGAGGGAGGTAAAGAGAAAGAAAGGAGAGGACTGATAGAGAAATGTGAAGGAGATGGGATCCATTATTTAAAATGAGATGAGATCCATTCTTTCCAAATTGACTCTACACAATAACTAATGTAGTTACAACTCCACGATGTCACAAATATGAAGGGAATGTTTTAGTTCTGGGTCACGGGGTCAGTGTAAAGACAACAAAGAGTGGTAGTGAGTTATAAGTTTGATTCCCCCATGGGCCACATATACTGTGTGATGTGGCTTCGGACTAAAGTTCTGCTAAATAACCCTAATAATATTTTATTGCTATCAAACCAAACATGACCATGACTCATGTTGTCTTGCTTCTGTCCTTTTTCATTTCTATTTCGTCCCTTTTTGTCCCTCTAGCCTTCCTGTACCAGGAGTACCGGGACACATCCAAGCAGCAGGAAATCGAGCAGCGACGGCAGCAGGATGGGTTGACCTCGGGGGTCAGCGCGGGGTTAGGGGTGACGTCCCCACCGGCCCTGCAGCTGCAGCTGAGGAACAACTCTCGCTCTCTGAGCCTGTGGCAGAACCTGGAGGTCGTGCAGCAGAGCGGCCTGCTTACCCAGCTACCGCAGAAAGAGGTCATCATACAAGAGGTGAGGGGTCAAAGGCCATACAGTAGAGAGAGCGAGAGAGAGAGAGAGAGAGAGAGAGAGAGAGAGAGGTTATACTGGAGGGTGAAAGGTCAGAGAGGTCTTACTGGATGGTGAATGGTAAGTGAGAGCCTTACATGACCTGTGTCCTTGCTCTGTTCTCAAGGCCATGTTTGAGCTGGTGACCTCAGAGGCATCCTACTACAAGAGTCTGGAGGTGCTGGAGACCCACTTCCTGAAGAACCCTGTGCTGGTCAACACACTCAGCCAATCAGACATGCACTTTCTGTTCTCCAACATTGAGGAGGTGATGAAGGCCAGTGAGAGGTAAGAGAAGCCTGTGTGTGTGACTAATAAGCCCCCCATCCTCTCTGCAACGTGTGATTACTGATCCCTCTAAACTGCTGTGTTAAGCTTTCTGAAAGTCCTTATTCATCTTTCATTCCAGATCATACTGTAATACCTGTATGGTGACCTTTATTCAACTGTCCCCTGCTGATGATGTCATACTATACATCCTTCCTTAGGTTCCTGATGGACCTGGAGAACCGCATCGAACAGTCCCTCCAGATCTCAGAGGTGTGTGACATCGTCCACCACCACGCCGTCAAGCACTTCCACGTCTTTATCACCTACGTCATCAACCAGGTGTATCAGGAGAAGAACTACCGACGCATTCTGTGGGTACCCCTCCAACTAATGTCTACAGTAACAGGATATGTGGGTTAACCTCTCTGTGGGTACCCCTCCAACTAATGTCTACAGTAACAGGATATGTGGGTTAACCTCTCTGTGGGTACCCCTCCAACCAATGTCTACAGTAACAGGATATGTGGGTTAACCTCTCTGTGGGTACCCCTCCAACTAATGTCTACAGTAACAGGATATGTGGGTTAACCTCTCTGTGGGTACCCCTCCAACTAATGTCTACAGTAACAGGATATGTGGGTTAACCTCTCTGTGGGTACCCCTCCAACTAATGTCTACAGTAACAGGATATGTGGGTTAACCTCTCTGTGGGTACCCCTCCAACTAATGTCTACAGTAACAGGATATGTGGGTTAACCTCTCTGTGGGTACCCCTCCAACTAATGTCTACAGTAACAGGATATGTGGGTTAACCTCTCTGTGGGTACCCCTCCAACCAACGTCTACAGTAACAGGATATGTGGGTTAACCTCTCTGTGGGTACCACTCCAACTAATTTGTATTGATTTGGTTTGTATTGATAATGATGGCAGGTTGATTGTGAGTGTGTGTGTGTGTGTATTAGTGTTTTTAATGAGAGAACAGAACAGGGATTGTATTGATAATGATGGCAGGCTGATTGTGTGTGTATTAGTATTTTTAATGAGAGAACAGAACAGGGTTTGTATTGATAATGATGGCAGGCTGATTGTGAGTGTGTGTGTGTGTGTGTATTAGTGTTTTTAATGAGAGAATAGAACAGGGTTTGTATTGATAATGATGGCAGGTTGATTGTGAGTGTGTGTGTGTGTGTATTAGTGTTTTTAATGAGAGAATAGAACAGGGTTTGTATTGATAATGATGGCAGGTTGATTGTGAGTGTGTGTGTGTGTATTAGTGTTTTTAATGAGAGAACAGAACAGGGTTTGTATTGATAATGATGGCAGGCTGATTGTGAGTGTGTGTGTGTGTGTGTGTATTAGTGTTTTTAATGAGAGAACAGAACAGGGTTTGTATTGATAATGATGGCAGGCTGATTGTGAGTGTGTGTGTGTGTGTGTGTATTAGTGTTTTTAATGAGAGAATAGAACAGGGTTTGTATTGATAATGATGGCAGGCTGATTGTGAGTGTGTGTGTGTGTGTATTAGTGTTTTTAATGAGAGAATAGAACAGGGTTTGTATTGATAATGATGGCAGGTTGATTGTGAGTGTGTGAGTGTGTGTGTGTGTGTGTATTAGTATTTTTAATGAGAGAACAGAACAGGGTTTGTATTGATAATGATGGCAGGCTGATTGTGAGTGTGTGTGTGTGTGTGTGTATTAGTGTTTTTAATGAGAGAATAGAACAGGGTTTGTATTGATAAAGATGGCAGGCTGATTGTGAGTGTGTGTGTGTGTGTGTATTAGTGTTTTTAATGAGAGAACAGAACAGGGTTTGTATTGATAATGATGGCAGGTTGATTGTGAGTGTGTGAGTGTGTGTGTGTATTAGTGTTTTTAATGAGAGAATAGAACAGGGTTTGTATTGATAATGATGGCAGGTTGATTGTGAGTGTGTGTGTGTGTGTATTAGTGTTTTTAATGAGAGAATAGAACAGGGTTTGTATTGATAATGATGGCAGGTTGATTGTGAGTGTGTGTGTGTGTGTGTTAGTGTTTTTAATGAGAGAATAGAACAGGGTTTGTATTGATAATGATGGCAGGTCGATTGCGTTGCGTAGTAGCAGCAGCAGGGTGTGGTTGTTTGTCAACGTAGATGCCTGTCCTGTCCCTCACCACCACCACCACATACCTGAGAGAGCGACTGTGACGTTCCCATGCAGGCAGCCCTACAGGACAGATAGCGTGGATGGTAGAGACGCACTGGGAGCTGAGCCAGTTACCAAACACCAGACGCCCACTGGAAAAAACATACCATGGAGTTTAGAGCTGTGAAACAATACCAAAATGTGACATGCTGTAGGTCTGTATCAAGAGATTTAGGGTAGGAAACTCCATGGCATTGGGGCTAGATTTTAGGAACTCCATCACCTACCATATCACATCATTACATTTACTCACACCTTGTGACTGCCAAAATAAAGGAAACACCAACATAAGTGTCTTAATAGCGCATTGGGCCACCACGAGACAGAACAGCTTCAATGCACCTTGGCATAGATTCTACATGTGTCTGGAACTCTATAGGAGGGATGCGACACCATTCTTCCACAAGAAACTCCACCATTTGGTGTTCTGTTGATGGTGCAGGAAAACGCTGTCTCAGGCGCCACCCCCGAATCTCCCATTAGTGTTCAATTGGGTTGAGATCTGGTGACTGAGATGGCCATGACACATGGTTTGCATCATTTTCATACTCATCAAAACATTCAGTGACCACTCGTGGCCTGTGGATGGGGGCATTGTCATCCTATGGGGGCATAGCCATGGTAGCCGAAATAATGGCCTGCCCAGCATTTTTATACATGACCCTAGGCACGATGGGATGTTAATTGCTTAGTTAACTCAGCAACCACACCTGTGTGGAAACACCTGCTTTCAATATACATTGTATCCCTCATTTACTCAAGTGTTTCCATTATTTTGGCAGTTACCTGTATGTACTGTACTGACATGTTCCATATAATGTGATATAGCGATCATCAGCATAGCATTAACAACCATTAACAACATACAGAGCGTCATTGACTGTGCTAGGGTCACTAATGTCACCTAGGTATCGGTGACAGTGTGAGCAGCTGTTTTGCTCTGCAGTGAGCGCATTCTCCCCTCAAGGCTGGCTGGGAGATTCTTAAGAGATTTTCACTGCTGCCTCTCATTCCTAAACTGATTATTGATAGACTGCACACAGAGAGGGCAACAATCGCAAAGTCACAGAGAGGGCAACAATTGCAAAAAACACCTCTCATTCTTCTAAAACACTATGGGAAAGAACTAAGCATGCTGAGCTTGAGATAAGGCTTTAGAGAGGGAGACCTCTGCTGGGCAGTTGGTTGTACTGCCAAGACAGGTGACATAGTTAACAGGCGGCTGTGGTTTTTCGCAGGGCACATAGTATTGATGGATGGATCTGTGTGGTCGGTGTGTTTGGACCTGCCTGGATGACGTCAGTGTGGTGATTTGTTTCTCTGAGTAAAAGTTCTGCTAATATCATAAAGCATTAGTAATAGTAGTCTGCTGCAACATCTAGCAGTTCTGTGAAGCTTGTCTACTCTCTGCGTAGGCCGTCTGTGGTCAGACAACCTTATTGATTCAGTCTGTGGTGGTTTGAACAGCCTGTGTTTTGAGTTGGCTGTCTTTGTGGTGGTTTGAACATGCCTGTGTTTTGAGTTGGCTGTCTTTGTGGCGGTTCGAACATGCCTGTGTTTTGTCCAGACAGGGAAACCAGTCATTCCGTGAGGCCATGGCTAAGCTGGAGAACCAGCCGCATGTCCGAGGTCTCTCCTTCACCTCCTTCCTCATCCTCCCCTTCCAGAGGATCACAAGACTCAAAATGCTGGTCCAGGTAAGTGGAGCAAGAGAGTGGGCTGAACCAAGATGGGGGGAGCATAGCATTTCTGAATCGCAAATAATAGTTATGATAATGCTTCACTGTGTGCTAATATATTGCAGTATCGGTGTCCAGGATGTAAGTTTTGCGTTGAGCTTCTGATGCTGTGTTTGCTTGCAGAACATTCTGAAGAAGGCGGAGGAGAATTCAGAGATGGAGGCCAATGCCATCAAGGCTCACCATCAGCTGGAGCAGGTACGGTAACAGTACCAAACCATTTACAGTACTAAACCAGTCTGGGAGAGATGACAGAGTACTGGATTTGGTTCAGTACTGGCCTGGGGCATGTTAGAGGAAGTAGTGCAGGTTGTGATTATGGGCTCAGGGCGTGTCATGGTGTTGAGTGTTGCATCAAAAACAATCACCACCATCATTATGTTGGGAAGACTTAGTCTTGCCATGAATCTCTATGCTTTGTAAGGAATGATGACTGTCATGATGAGGTTAGTTGTAGTTGCCACAAACAAAGGAATGTGGTTTTAATTGGAGCATCAAGTATAGCCTCTACATAAATATTTGGTTCTCTCTGAAACAGGTTTAGCACTCTTTCCTTTGGACTCACAATTTTCCTATATTCTTTGCCTCCCAGTAATGTTTGTTAACTTCTATGAGCTACGTGGGACGCTAGCCAGTGAAATATCAGGGCGGCAAATTCAAAAACAACAAAATGTCATAATTCACCTTTCTCAAACATACAACTATTTTACACCATTTTAAAGATACACTTCTCCTTGATGTAACCACATTGTCCGATTTCAAAAAGGCTTTACAGCGAAAACAAAACATTAGATTATGTTAGGAGAATACATAGACAAAAATAATCACACAGCCATTTTCCAAGCAAGGACATGTGTCAATAAAACCCAAAACACAGCTAAATGAAGCACTAACCTTTGACGATCTTCATCAGATGACACTCCTAGGACATTATGTTACACAATACATGTATATTTTGTTCGATAAAGTTCATATTTATATCCAAAAACAGCATTTTACATTGGCTCGTGATGTTCAGAAAATGTATTCCCACCAAAACTTCCGGTGAATGTGCACATCAATTTACAAAAATACTCATCATAAACATTGACAAAATATATAACAATTATTTAAAGAATTATAGATAGACTACTCCTGGATGCAACCGCTGTGTCAGATTTTAGAATAGCTTTACGGAGAAAGAACATTTTTCAATATTCTGAGTACATAGCTCAGCCATCACAGCGAGCTATACAGACACCTGCCAAGTTCAGGGCAACCTAAACTCAGAATTAGTATTAGAAATATTTTCTTACCTTTGCTGATCTTCGTCAGAATGCACTCCCAGGACTGCTACTTCCACAAGAAATGTTGTTTTTGTTCGAAATACTCCATATTTATGTCCAAATACCTCCGTTTTGTTCGTGTGTACAGATCACTTATCCAAAGGCATAACGCGCGAGCGCGGAACCAGAGACGAAAAGTTTATGGTATTTTTAACGTAAGATTGCGATAATATTCCAACCGGACAATAGCATATTCATTCAAGAAGAAAAAGAAGGAACGGCACGCTCGTGTCACTGCGCATATCCAATCCCTTTGTTGCCAGGCAGTCCACTCAGTAACTGAGCTCCTATTATCTGCCCAGTGACAGGAGAATGCTCAAACCACTTTCTGAAGGCTGTTGACAGCCTTAGGAAGTGCAACATCACCCCACAGACACTGTAGTTTCGATAGAGAATCAAAAGAAGAACTACAATTCTCAGACTTTCCACTTCCTGCTTGGATTTTTCTCAGGTTTTTGCCTGCCATATGAGTTCTGTTATACTCACAGACACCATTCAAACAGTTTTAGAAACTTCAGAGTGTTTTCTATCCAAATCTACTAATAATATGCATATTCTAGTTTCTGGGCCAGAGTAGTAACCTGTTTAAATTGGGTACGTTTTTCATCCGGCCGTGAAAATACTGCCCCCTACACCCCAACAGGTTAAAGAGATTCTCCGGTACTTTTAAATAATCTTTTGAAAGTAGTTCTGAAAGTGGCACTCATGAGCCACTCGACCTAGTCTCGGGCCTAATATACCCGTGCCAATATATCCTCCAAACACCGGCTTCTTGGGCATGATCGCTTAATTATACCATGTCATTGTTGAATACTCCTTTCTGATTGGCACGCATGTCATTCTAGAATGTGCATTATTTCCCTATAACGCATGGTATATTTGCACGGTAGAATTCAATGGCTATAGTTCATTTTTACATGTTTTGTTTGAGCTGCTTTTGAAAGCAAAAGTCTAATTGAAAACATATTGGTATTATTGAATTTGATTTTCCTAATAGAAAGATTGAACTGATGATTTGGTTAAGCAAGTCTGTTTGTTTGGTTACCACGGCAACTACTGTAGCTACAGTTGAAGTCAGAAGTTTACATACACCTTAGCAAAGTACATTTAAACTCAGTTTTTCACAATTTCTGACATTTAACCCTAATAAAAATGCTGTGTCTTAGGTCAGTTAGGATCACCACTTTATTTTAAGAATGTGAAATGTCAGAATAATAGAAGAGAGAATGATTTATTTAAACTTTTGTTCTTTCATCACATTCCCAGTGGGTCAGAAGTTTACATACACCCAATTAGTATTTGGTAGCATTGCCTTTAAATTGTTTAACTTGGGTCAAATGTTTCAGGTAGCCTTCCACAAGCTTCCCACAATAAGTTGGGTGAATTTTGGCCCATTTCTCCTGACAGAGCTGGTGTAACTGAGTCAGATTTGTAGGCCTCCTTGCTCGCACACGCTTTTTCAGTTCTGCCCACAAATTTTCTCTAGGGTTGAGGTCAGGGCTTTGTGATGGCCACTCCAAAATACCTTGACTTTGTTGTCCTTAAACCATTTTGCCACAACTTTGGAGGTATACTTGGGGCCATTGTCAATTTGGAAGTCCAATTTATAACCAAGTTTTAACTTCCTGACTGATGTCTTGAGATGTTGCTTCAATATAGCCACATAATTTTCCTCCTCATGATGCCATCTATTTTGTGAAGTGTTCTTCGGCTTGCAAGCATCCCCCTTTTTCCTCCAAACATAATGATGGTCATTATGGCCAAACAGTTCTATTTTTGTTTCATCAGACCAGAGGACATTTAACAAAAACACACATTCTTTGTCACCATGTGCAATTGCAAACCGTAGTCTGGCTTTTTTATGGCGGTTTTTGAGCAGTGATTCCTTCCTTGCTGAGCAGCCTTTCAGGTTATGTCGATATAGGACTCGTTTTACTGTGGATATATACTGTTGTACCTGTTTCCTCCAGCATCTTCACAAGGTTCTTTGCTGTTGTTCTGGGATTGATTTGCACTTTTCGCACCAAAATACGTTCATCTCTAGGAGACAGAACGCATCTCCTTCCTGAGCGGTATGATGGCTGTGTGGTCCCATGGTGTTTATACTTGCGTACTATTGTTTGTACAGATGAACGTAGTACCTTCAGGTGTTTGGAAATTGCTCCCAAGGATGAACCAGACTTGTGGAGGTGTACAATTGTTTTTCTGAGGTCTTGGCTGATTTCTTTTGATTTTTCCATGATGTCAAGCAAAGAGGCACTGAGTTTGAAGGTAGGCCTTGAAATACATCCACAGGTACACCTCCAATTGACTCAAATGATGTCAATTAGCGTATCAGAAGCTTCTAAAGCTATGACATAATTTTCAGGAATTTTCCAAGCTGTTTAAAGGCACAGTCAACTTACTGTATGTAAACTTCTGACCCACTGGAATTGTGATACAGTGTTAAGTTACATAAGTTAATTAAGTTAAATAATCTGTCTGTAAACAATTGTTGGAAAAATTACTTGTGTCATGCACAAAGTAGACTGACAAAACTATAGTTTGTTAACTAGTATGGGCTATGTGGGACGCTAGCGTCCCACCTGCGGGACACAGCCAGTGAAATAGCAGGGCGGCAAATTCAAAACAGTAAAAATCTCATAATTCAAATTTCTCAAACATACAACTATTTTACACCATTTTAAAGATACACATCTCCTTAACCCAACCACATTGTCCGATTTTAAAAAGGCTTTATGGCGAAAGCAAAACATTAGATTATGTTAGGAGAGTGCCTAAAAAATAAAAGCCACACAGCCATTTTCCAAGCAAGGACAGGCATCACAAAAAACAGAAATACAGCTACAATTATGCACTAACCTTTGATGATCTTCATCAGATGGCACTCATAGGACTTCATGTTACACAATACATGTATGTTTTGCTCGATAAAGTTCATATTTATATCAAAAAACCACATTTTACATTGGCCCATAATGTTCAGAAATGCTTTTCCTCCGAAAACTTACGGTGAATGAGCACATAAATTTACAGAAATACTCATCATAAACGTTGATAAAATATTAAACTGTTATTCAAAGAATTATAGATAATTATCTCCTTAATGCTGTGACAGATTTCAAAAACGCTTCACGGGAAAAGCGCACTTTACAATAATCTGAGTACGGTGCTCAGAAAACAACAGCAGGCAATACAGATACCCGCTATTTTGGAGTCATCTAAAATCATAAATAGTATTATAAATATTCACTTACCTTTGATGATCTTCATCAGAATGCACTCCTAGGAATCCCAGGTCCACAATAAATGTTGTTTTGTTCGATAAAGTCCATCATTTATGTCCTTTTTGTTCGCACGTTCAGTAAGCTACTCCAAATGTAGGAAGCGTGCAGAAAATTTCACGACAAAGTTAAAAAAAGTTATATTTACGTTCGTAGAAACATGTCAAATGATGAATAGCATCAATCTTTAGGGCCTTCTTAACATAAAACTTCAATAATATTCCAACCGGACGATTCCAATGTCTTGAAAAATGTAATGGAACACAGCTAACTCTCACGTGAATGCGCGCCAATGAACTCATGTCCACTCCTGAGTCAACAACTTCCAACTTCCTTTGTTCGCTCTCTGTTCACCATAGAAGCCTCAAACAACTTTCTAAAGACTGTTGACATCTAGTG
The DNA here is from genome assembly GCF_901001165.1 of Salmo trutta. Classification (NCBI taxonomy): domain Eukaryota; kingdom Metazoa; phylum Chordata; class Actinopteri; order Salmoniformes; family Salmonidae; genus Salmo; species Salmo trutta. Next base: position 76,130,263 of record NC_042969.1, read on the forward strand.
GAAGCCTTAGGAAGTGCAAAATGAACCCTAAGTCACTGTATACTGAAACGGCCCAGTCTTGAAAAACTACAAACCACTTCCTGGTTGGATTTTCTCTCAGGTTTTTTCCTGCCATATGAGTTCTGTTATACTCACAGACATCATTCAAACAGTTCTATAAACTTCAGAGTGTTTCTATCCAAATCTACTAATAATATGCATATCCTACGTTCTGAGCCCGAGTAGTAGGCAGTTTAATTTGGGCACGTCATTCATCCGAATTTCCGAATACTGCCCCCTGTCACTAAAAAGTTTTAACAAGAAATTTGTGGAGTGGTTGAAAAACTAGTTTTAATGACTCCAACGTATGTAAACTTCCGACTTCAACTGTATCTAGTAAACTTGCTAGCTACTTCAGTGGATGTTGAACACATTTCTATTGGCAAATGAACACATTTCTAGTGGCAAATGTGTTCAATTATAGCCTTGGTATAAGGGATATTCAACTCGGGGCTCTTAGAGTTCTCTGGAAAATAATGCAACTCTGTAGGTCAGTTCCGAACACACCTTCTACATCGTTTATTATTTTCCATAGAGTGCATAACCCTCGTTGATTATCCCTTACATTAACTACACATTGACACATCCAGCCCAAAGCAGGAGATTAAAAAAATACTTACTAGTCGCCAAAGTTCCGGAGCATGTCTTTAACTGCCTATATACAATTCCAAGGGAGTGTTGGGATGTGTTCCTTATATAATGGTTTGTTTACCCGATTGTCAGATTGTGAAGGAGTGCAACGAGGGTGTGAGGAAGATGAGTCGTACAGAGGAACTCATCAGCATTGAGAAAACACTGGAGTTCAAGTCTAAGGTACCTGCAGTCGCCAGTCATGTGACAGCATGTCAATATTCTGTATAGTCAGTGAAATTGCCAGACTGGCACAAACAGACTTGGTCAAAGGTTATCTATGTCAGTTAGGTTCCAAGCATTTGGCTACACCCTCAGTAACATCTGCTAAATATATGTATGTGAACTATGAAATTTGATTTGATTGCTTGTTTGATTCCTTTAAGGAGGTCGATAGACCGAAATGTTGGCATTTCAACAGCAAAAAAACTGATGTAAAAAAGTGATCTCTATGATCTATAATAACCCTGAGTTGAACCTATGACCCTCTCCCTCCAGTCGGTGCCGGTGATCTCCCACTCCCGCTGGCTGCTGAAGAAGGGTGAGGTGCAGCAGATGGCCGGGCCAAAGAGCACTAGGACCATGCGGAGTAAGAAGCTCCACCACCCTGTCTACCTGTTCCTCTTCAACAACCTGCTGCTCATCACCAAGCGCAGCTCCAGGTCAGCACATGACATCATCACACAGAGACAGCTAGTGGTCATTGGGGGTCGCAGTGCACACCCACTTTCAGTCTGGGACTTTCTATTGCCCCCCCAACACATCATTTTGTATACAGGCAGTTTTGAAATCTACTACCTGCCAAACTGCCCTTTGTCACATGAGGCTTTGTATATGTGTGTGTCTTCATCAGTGGTGAGAAGTTCCAGGTGCTGGACTCGTGCACGCGGGCCATGCTGAGGACTGAGGACATGGAAGACCAGGGTCAGATGCTGGCTAACGTGTTTAACCTGAGACTTCTGGAGAACCAGGAGGAGAGGCATGTCAACTACATGCTCAAGACCTCCAGCATGTGAGTGACTACAAATAACAGCATTATATATGAGTCTCAAGCCCCCTCGGCACCTAGTGTACTCAGTACTTCTCTATATGTCATTGATCCATTATGAACAATCTCCCACGTGTGCCTGTGTGCTGCTGCCAGGAGTGATAAGCTGCGCTGGATCTGTGCTCTCACGCCAAACCGCCGCACGCGATTCATGTCCACCAGCGCCCACCAACCAGGTGAGACGTACACAAAGATGACACACACCAACACAGAGATGACATCCACTACTCACAGCTGAACTTTTAGGTACCAAATAACAGGTGGTATACACTACCATTCAAAAGTTTGGGGTCACTTAGAAATGTCTTTGTTTTCCATGAAATGAGTTGCAAAATGAATAGGAAATACAGTCAAGACATTGACAAGGGTTTCCCATGATGTCAAGCAAAGAGGCAGTGAGTTTGAAGGTAAGCCTGGAAATACATCCACAGGTACACCTCCAATTGACTCAAATTATGTCAATTAGCCTATCAGAAGCTTCTAAAGCCATGACATCATTTTCAGGAATTTTCCAAGCTGTTTACAGGCACAGTCAACTTAGTGTATGTAAACTTCTGACCCACTGGAATTGTGATACAGTGAATTCTAAGTTAAATAATCTGTCTGTAAACAATTGTTGGAAAAATTACTTGTGTCATGCACAAAGTAGATGTCCTACCTACTTGCCAAAACAATAGTTTGTTAACAAGAAATTTGTGGAGTGGTTTAAAAACGAGTTTTAATGACGACTTTAATGACTAGCTACTTCAGTGGATTTTGAACACATTTCTAGTGGCAAATGTGCTAAATTATAGCCATGGTATAAAAGGGATAATCAACTCGGGGCTCTTTGCGTTCTCTGGAAAATAATGCAACTCTGTAGGTCAGTTCCGAACACACCTTCTACGTCGTTTATTATTTTCCATTGAACGCATTACCCTCGTTGATTATCCCTTACATAAACTACACATTGATACATCCAGCCCAAAGCGGGAGATTTAAAAAATACATACTAGTCGCCAAAGTTCCGGAGCATGTCTTTAACTGCCTATATACAATTCCAAGGGAGTGTTGGGATGTGTTCCTTATATAATGGTTTGTTTGTGCATATGTCAGATTGTGAAGAAGTGCAACGAGGGTGTGAGGAAGATGAGTCGTACCTAGGAACTCATCAGCATTGAGAAAACACTGGAGTTCAAGTCTAAGAAATGTCCTTGTTCTCCATGAAAACATACATGAAATTAGTTGCAAAATGAATAGGTGTTGACAAGATGTTGACAAGGTTATAAATAATGATTTGTAATTGAAATAATAATTGTGTCCTTCAAACCTTGCTTTTGTCAAAGAATCCTCCATTTGCAGAAATTACAGCCTTGCAGACCTTAGGCATTCCAGTTGTCAATTTGTTGAGGGAATCTGAAGAGATTTCACCCCATGCTTCCTGAAGCACCTCCCACAAGTTGGATTGGCTTGTTGGGCACTTCTTATGTACCATACGGTCAAGCTACTCCCACAACAGCTCAACAGGGTTGAGATCCGGTGACTGTGCTGGCTACTCCATTATAAACAGAATACCAGCTGACTGCTTCTTCCCTAAATAGTACTTGCATAGTTTGGAGCTGTGCTTTGGGTCATTGTCCTGCTGTAGGAGGAAATTGGCTTCAATTAAGCGCCGTCCACAGGGTATGGCATGGCGTTGCAAAATGGAGTGATAGCCTTCCTTCTACAAGATCCCTGATCCCTGGTGTTTTGCGGGAACTGTTTAATGAAGCTGCCAGTTGAGGACTTGTGAGGCGTCTGTTTCTCAAACTAGACACTCTTATGTACTTGTCCTCTTGCTCAGTTGTGCACCGGGGCCTCCCACTCCTCTTTCTATTCTGGTTAGAACCAGTTTGCGCTGTTCTGTGAAGGGAGTAGTACACAGCGTTGTACGAGATCTTCAGTTTCTTGGCAATTTCTCGCATGGAATAGCCTTAATTTCTCAGAACAAGAATAGACTGACGAGTTTCAGAAGAAAGTGCTTTGTTTCTTGCCATTTTGAGCCTGTAATTGAACCCATAAATGCTGATGATTCAGATACTCAACTAGTCTAAAGAAGGCCAGTTTTATTGCTTCTTTAATCAGAACAACAGTTTCCAGCTGTGCTAAAATAATTGCAAAAAGGTTTTCTAATGATCAATTCGCCTTTAAAAATGATAAACTTGGATTAGCTAACACAACGTGCCATTGGAACACAGGAGTGATGGTTGCTGATAATGGGTCTCTGTACACCTATGTAGATATTCCATTCAAAATCAGCCGTTTACATCTACAATAGTAATTTACAACATTAAAAATGTCTACACTGTATTTCTGATCAATTTGATGTTATTTTAATGGACAAAAAAAATAGCTTTTCTTTCAAAAACAAGGACATTTCTAAGTGACCCCAAACTTTTGAACGGTAGTGTATATGTTATTAATGTGCCTGTGTGTGTGCGTGCGTGTGTGGTCAGCCTCTCCTCAGGTCCAGTGTATTCAGTCGTACTCGTCTCAAGAGCCAGATGAGCTGTCCATTGAGATGGCAGACGTGTTGAACATCCTGGAGAGGACAGATGACGGTGAGACCGGACAACATATCTCCTGGGAGATCTTAGTACTAGGATCTCTAGTGTAGATTCAACAGGCTGCCTGTTAGTTAATATCTCTCCCTTTACTCCCTCTCTTTCTTTACCTACACTCCTCTTCCACTCTTCCCTCTCTCTCCCTTTTCTCTCTCTCTCTTGCTCCTCTCGCCCCCTCAGGCTGGATGATGGGTGAGAGGCTCCATGATGGAGAGAACGGCTGGTTCCCCTGTCGGGTAGTAGAGGAGATCAAGAACCAGGAAGTGCGGGCCCAGAACCTCAGGGAGTCCCAGAGGATCCACCAGGCCCAGGAAGGGGGCGCTTCCTCAGGGGCCAGGCTGGGCTCCAGGGGTGGCAGACGCACTCCCAAAACTCCCAAAGTTTCAAATTTCTTCGGTACCTGGACTGACCAGTCAGAGGAGGAACAGTGAAGCACATGATATTCTACCCTGAAAGTGATTGGTTGGAACCCCCTGGCATCAATTTTACTGGACCACATGGATCAAATGACAGAGATCATGTGATGTGAGCATGGGATTGCATTGGAAGAAAGTGACATCATGCAATGACATTATTTCCTATTAACTGTTTCCCTTTCTCAGGTGGTTTTGGTGTGCCAGGTTTTAGGGTCCCAGGCTCCCAGGCTCCAGGTTTTAGGGTCCCAGGCTCCAGGGTTTAGGGTCCTAGGCTCCAGGGTTTAGGGTCACAGGCTCCAGGGTTTAGGGTCCCAGGCTCCAGGGTTTAGGGTCCCAGGCTCCAGGGTTTAGGGTCCTACGATCAGAGCACTCCTTCCATAACTCCAATGCACTGCATGTCTTACACTACTTCCAGTGGAATGATTCAGCAATAACAGTCTAACTGTAAAACAAGGCTCAGGTGGAACAGGAGCTATGCATGTGATGGGAGAAGAAAACCACAGAAACAGTTCTCAAGGGGATGGTAACATGTGAATATATCATAACCTTGCCTCAACTGCATGGGCCAATTTTTTTCTTTATTTCTTTTAAGAGCTTCTTTGCTAGAGATTTAATTCCCCCAGAAGAATGGCTTGACGATCCACCCTTTTGTAAAGAGCAACTCCTCTATTGAAACCATACAAGAAGCACGTTTTAAAATCCGCCCACCAGCACTGAATGGAAATGAACCGTGAATGTTTCATGATTCTGTACAGTAAATAGAACAATCACATGACAGAGTGCTCAGTATTGGGCTGGAGGTAATTGACTGGTGAAGACGAGCCCTACAGATTCACAGGCCTTGCTTAATCAGTGGACGTGTTCTTGGGGTCAGTTCCCTTGCCAATACTGATATGCCACTTACACATGCACACTGACATACGCACGCACACACACACTTGGGTAAATGCTGCACAACTTCTCCAACGTCAAAAACCCTCCACAGACACCTGGTCCTGAAGCATCTGCACAGAATGGGCCAGCACACCGACAGCACTGGAATGGCATGCGAGTGACAAAACGTGTGTGTATGATGAGTATGTGTACGTGTACATACTGTATGCCTTGAATGTTCAATATATAATTAAATAATTACTGAAACATTGTGTAATTTAATTATGTAAGAAGTAATTTATTGTTAATAAAATCTAAATCTGAAATTCAAATGGACATTGCTGATAACTGGATTGACTGGTATTTAACCCACGTGTTAAGCCCTGATTTAGGTTCATCTCTGAATGAATTCCTGGTAATATGGAGTGTAGTGAAGTAAAAGTAGTCAAAAATAGTAAAGTAAAGCACAGATACCCCCAAAAATTACTTAAGTAGTACTTTAAAGTATTTTTACTTAAGTACTTTACACCACTAACCGTAGGGATGGTGCCAGGTTTCCTCCAGACGTAAACAGGTTTCCACCCAACCTTTTTATGTCAGATACAAAAAATGCCACGACAGGCCTAATGTAAACAGACAGGTCATTTTCCAAATTTCGACAAAACAAAATAAACTAGACAAAGTGGGATCTTTTCTTGTCGGTAAAATTAAGTATGAGAGAAATTTCGGTGGAAAAGCTTTTATGCACAAATATTTATATAATAACCATCCGATTGACGTAAATTTGAAGTCAGGCGATGACATATTGTGTGGTCCTCCCACTACCACTCGTCTGGAAAGCAATCAAAGCGTGCAGTAGACTACCGATGAATTAAATTAAATGATGATGGACTTCACAGGGTGGTGTAAGAGCACGGTGATGAGTTTGATGCTCCTTTCAAATAAATATCGAGGGCTCTTATTCTGGAGACATGATCAACGATGCTTGGCTACCGTTTGACAAATAAAAAAAATCTTGCTCTTTTGTCCATCTCACCATGTAGGGAAGGCTATCCGTGCCTTCTAACCAACAGCGCTACAGAACACGTGCCAATACCAGAGTGGGCGCACTCGCTATATTTCGCCATGTTTTTGTAAGAAAATTATCAATAGAGTTAAACCCGTTTCACCTGTTTTTTATTCGGTACGTGGGAATTTAACCGCAAAAGGAATTTGTATGTTATACGTCATCACGCACAGCCTCTTATCTGCAACAACTCAATTTGATGGAAACCTCTCTGTGTGAAAATGCACATAGGCGGATTTTTGAATATACGCATGGAAATCTGTTGCCAATTGGGTGGAAACCTAGATAGTGGTGAACAAGTTAGTGAGAAATACCCTCCAGTAGTTGTACGTATTATCACTATATTCTCTACAACAGGTGAGGTATAGAAGGCCGGTTAGCTCAGTTGGTTAGAGCGTCGTGCTAATAACGCGAAGGTCGCGGGTTCGATACCCGTACTGGCCAGAAGCTTTTACCACAGATTCTAGTTTTTACCATCGTCAGAGGGCATTTAATGAAGTACCCATCTCGGCCGTTTAAAGACAATGAGAACAAGGGTAGGCTAACTGTGTATGTATTAACCAAATCATCAAATAATTTTACAATCTGTACAATCAATTTAATTCAGTGAGTGTACTAGCTAGATCACACTAAATCTGAATTTGTCCTGCTAGGTGACCTAAACTGGGACATGCTTAAACCACCTGACCAAGTCCTAAAGCGTGTGTTCATAATGGCTGCTCAGTGAAACGGCCAGTCCTGATTTGTCTTAGAGGCTTGCTAAAAAACTTTAATGAGCAAGCCTTCCTTCATGACCTGGCCTCTGTAAATTGATATAGAATCAGCTTGATCCCCTCTGTCGAAGATGCTTGGACTTTCTTTTTTGATATTTTCAGTGGTATTGTTAACATGCCCCCATAAAGAAAATTAGAATTAAAAACAGGTTCAGCCCCTGGTTTGACCGTGATCTTGCAGGGTTACTCCACCTCAAGAATTGCATTTGGTGAAAGGCTCGGCACACACATTCTCAGGCTGACTGGCCCTCATTCAGGCAAATGAGAATTAAGTGCACTCAGGCTATCCGGAAGGCCAAAGTGAGTTACTTTAAGGAGCAGTTCTCTCTCTGTGGGTCTAACCCCAAGAAGTTCTGGAAAATGATTAAAGACCTGGAGAATAAACCCTCCTCCTCACAGCTGCCCATGTCCCTTAAAGTTGATGATGTGGTTGTTACTGACAAGAAGGAAATGGCTGAGCTCTTTAATCACCACTTCATTAAGTCAGGATTCCTATTTGACTCAGCCATGCCTCCTTGCCCGTCCAACATTTCCTCATCTCCAGTCCTTCTAATGCAACTAGCCCCGATGCTCCTCCCTCTTTTCCCCTGCTCCGCTACAAAGGTCCTCCCTGCAGGCGGTCACTGAGTCCAGGTGCTAAAGGAGCTCCTTAAACTTGACCCCAAAAAAACATCTGGGTCAGATGGTTTACACCCTTTCTTCTTTAAGGTTGCTGGCTCTGCCAATCCTAATTCTGACCTTTTTAACTTGTCTGTCCTCTCTGGGGAGGTTCCCATTGCCTGGAAGGCAGCCATGGTCCGTCCTTTATTTAAAGAGGGAGCTCAAGCTGATCCTAACTGTGATAGGCCTATTTCTATTTTGCCGTTTATCAAAAGGGTGGGAAATATATGTCAATAATCAACTGACTGACTTTCTTGATGTCTATAATATTCTTTCTGGTATGCAATCTGGTAGCCGCTCAGGTTATGGAGGTGTCACTGCAACCTTAAAGGTCCTCAATGATGTCACTGTTGCCCTTGATTCTAAGCAATATTGTGCTCTACAACAAAGCTTTCTTAGTGTCCAACAAGCTTTCTCTGCCCTTAACCTTCTTCTGAACACCTCCAAAACAAAGGTCATGTGGTTTGGTAAGAAGAATGCCCCTCTCCCCACAGATGTGATTACTGTCTCTGAGGGTTTATAGATTGAGGTAGTCACTTCATACAAGTACTTGGGAGTATGGCTAGACGGTACACTGTCCTTCTCTCGGTACACTGTCCCCACCCCTTTCCTTTGTCTACCAAGCCGTCATATCGGTTTCGTATACTAGGGACTTTTCTTTGCATCATGCTAGTAACCAATGTATAACCTATCCTGTGTGTGTTTATGTAATTCTGTGTGATTATTTTGTTAGTTAGTAAATAAATAATTAAGCCACTTTGTATATCGTTGATTCATAATTTATGCTAGGGTTCGTGCAGATATCCATAGGTTTGTGACATTCAGAATATGACTGATGAGGTAATAATACATTAATAAGTGACTGTAATCGATAAGATATGAAAATATCTGAAGAGAGTTAAATTCGGGAAATAGTGACTCTTTAAACAACATTTTCCCATGGTGCCCCGACTTCCTAGTTAATTACTGTTTACGTGATTAGTTTAATCAGGTAATAATTACACAGAGAATTGATTTGATATAACAGTCTTCACATTAATGCTGGTCATTTATGAACATTTGAACATCTTCGCCATGTTCTGTTATAATCTCCACCCGGCACAGCCAGAAGAGGACTGGCCACCCCTCATAGCCTGGTTCCTCTCTAGGTTTCTTCCTAGGTAATGGCCTTTCTAGGGAGTTTTTCCTAGCCAGCGTGCTTCCACACCTGCATTGCTTGCTGTTTAGGGTTTTAGGCTGGGTTTCTGTACAGCACTTTGATATATCAGCTGATGTAAGAAGGGCTATATAAATACATTTGATTTGATTTGATTAATGATAGATGGTTAGCCAACGTTACGACACATGCTAGATTACGTAGACGTAATTTATAGATCGGCAGGTAAGGGTGCTCTCGAGCGGCTAGATGTTCTTTACCATTCGGCCATCAGATTTGCCACCAATGTTCTTTACAGGACACATCACTGCACCCTATACTCCTCTGTAAACTGGTAATCTCTGTATAGCCATCGCAGGACCCACTTGTTGATGCTTATTTATAAAATCCTCTTAGGCCTCACTCCCCCCTATCTTTTTTTATTTTTATTTATTTAACCTTTATTTAACTATCTGAGATATATACTGCAACCCTCATCCTCCACATACAACAGCCGTTCTGCCAGTCACATTCTGTTAAAGGTCCCCAAAGCACACACATCCCTGGGTTGCTCCTTTTTTCAATTCACTGCAGCTAATGACTGGGACGAGCTGCAAAAAACACTCAAACTGGACAGTTTTATCTCAATCTCTTCATTCAAAGACTCAATCATGGACACTCTTACTGACAGTTGTGGCTGCTTTGCGTGATGTATTGTTGTCTCTACCTTCTTGCCCTTTGTGCTGTTTTCTGTGCCCAATAATGTTTTTACCCTGTTTTGTGCTGCTACCATGTTGTGTTGCTACCATGTTGTTGTCATGTTATGTTGCTACCGTGCTGTGTTGTCATGTGTTGCTGCCGTGCTATGTTGTTGTCTTAGGTCTCACTTTATGTAGTGTTGTGTTGTCTCTCTGGGCCTCATGTGTGTTTAATCCCAGTCCCTGTCCCCGCAGGAGGCCTTTTGCCTTTTGGTAGGCCATCATTGTAAATAAGAATTTGTTCTTAACTGACTTGCCTAGTTAAATAAAGGTTAAATAATAATAATAATAATACAATATCCCAAATGTATACATTACTGCTGTAACCTTGGCCGACACGCAAATTGTGTACAGAACGCTCCCGAGGACTGTGTGCTGTCATTCTAAATATTCTATCCACATACTGTCCATAATGTCCATACATTTACATTTACATTTGTCATTTAGCAGAGTGACTTACAGCAGTGAGTGCATAAATTGATGTACTTTTTGTTACGAAAATCCCATCACATATACGTGTGTGTATATATAGATAGATAGATAGATAGATAGATAGACAGACAGACAGACAGACAGACAGACAGACAGACAGACAGATAGATAGATAGATAGATAGTCTGAATTCCGACATTGCTCCTAGATAGATAGATAGATAGATAGATAGATAGATAGATAGATAGATAGATAGATAGATAGATAGATGATAGATGGATGGATGGATGGATGGATGGATGGATGGATGGATAGATAGATAGATAGATAGATAGATAGATAGATAGTCTGAATTCCGACATTGCTCCTCCTCATTTTTTTATGTCTTAATTTTATTATTTTACTTTTAGAATTGTGTGTATTGTTGTGAATTGTTAGATATTACAGCATTATTGGAGATAGGAACACAAGCATTTCGCTACAGTCGCAAAAACATCTGCTAAAAATGTGTATGCGACCAATAAAATGTGACTTGATCTGACCGGAAAAAATATAAAATCTGAAAAAGCAGGGCTCGTCCGGGATTTGAACCCGGGACCTCTCGCACCCAAAGCGAGAATCATACCCCTAGACCAACGAGCCACTTCATTCTCACTTGCATAATCCACATTTTGAAACATTGATAAAGAATATTTTACGTAAAATAATCGAAATGCCTCCTCGGTATGGCCAGTACAACACAAAAAGCGATTGTATCGCTGATAGGGAGAAACAACAGAAATGTATCTATCGCCTGGTGGGACGTAGCAAGCTCAAGATGGAAGATATTCCAGAGTTTCTAAACGTTCTGCAATGTATATTTCAATTATATTTGGTGTAACTGTCACTGCCATAGTAACCTAACCTACCAGGCATAAAAAGACGCCTGCTCGACCTCGCCACATTCGTTTATCAGGGTAGACAGAATTTAGGTTGAAAATGCCAATAGTACGCAACTGCAGCCCGTAATTCGGGGCGTTCCTGCTAGCAGACTTGCTAGTTAGTGTCACATTACTTTATCTTTATTTAATAAATCATTCTCTCTACTATTATTCTGACATTTCACATTCTTAAAATAAAGTGGTGATCCTAACTGACCTAAAACAGGGAATGTTTGCTAAGATTAAATGTTAGGAATTGTGAAAAACAGATTTTAAATGTATTTGACCAAGTTGTATGTAAACTTCTGACTTCAACTGTATATAGTGTAGTTTGTAAATGTGTAGAATGTTTGTGTTTTCGGTCCAAACTAGTAAGTTAACTTATGTAAATTAGACAGTCACCGAGGATTTTCTTCTGAAACACTGGCCACTTTTCATTCAGCTTCAGGCAACTTTGATGTAAGTCTTGATCACACTTGTAGTGACCACTTCTATCCATCACACCCATTGTTGCTTATCCATTGTTCACTAGATATATGAATGTAATTACACCCAACACAATGTTGAAAAACACAATGCTTCCCACCACTAGATCACAGAACTAGACGTGAGCTGGACGTGAACCCAACACTGCCACCAATGTAGCAGAAGAAAGTGAAATCTACAAGAGGGAGTCTAACCAGGGCTCATACGTGGCAAAGTGAGCTCTAACGGCCATTGCCATGAAAGCCTTGTAGGCCTCTGGGCAGAGGCAGTAGGCCTACAAAGCTGGCATATACCTTGTTACAATAGCCTAAGTATATAACATGATTCACACGACCGTAATAATCATGAAACGGCATTGTAAGTGCCATAAGTGTAAACTAACTGTTGTGACTTTACTTTCATTAATCTGATGACTGTTATTTATCTAATCAACCAACTATGTTTAATTGTTACCCAATTAAATTAATCATGTAACTATTAACTCATTAGGAATTTGGGCCACCATGAGAGCGATTGTTTAGAGTTACCATCTCCCGAATTAAACTCTAAAGGTCTTTATCAATCACATCCATAAAACAGTCAACTTATTAATCATAACCTCTTATCATATCATCATTCTGAACAGTCATAACCTCCTTGGATCTGCAAAAACCCCAGCCTTACTTATGATTCAGTACTACACAAATTGGTTTAATTATTTATTTACTAGCTAACTAAATAATTAACAGGATAACATACACATTTAATACATGAGAAAAAGGTCCCTAACAGACTGACACAATATGATGGTTTTTTATGCAATATAAAAAGAGAGAAAGAGGCACTTGTCGTTTAAACATTTTAGAAACTATTCTCACAGTAATCATATACTTTGCACACAAACTGCTCCACGTTTGGAGTAAGAAATCATGAATGTATTTACATGTGAATGCCTTCATTCGCCTTCTATCTGTCGGAACCAGCCCTCCTTAGGAAGGGCACTGCTTGGCCTTTCAGCAGCACACTTTTAAGGCTATTGTTTACGTGCCCCTCTTGGAGGAGGGAACGCAAAACCCTGCTACACTCAACTCCCCGTGATGTGAAAAAGGTATGTGATTGTAGGTGCGGGTAAGGATGACAGAGGCAGAGAATATTACCGTTTACTGGGAATTTATTTCCTTAACACGGTAATGTGGGGAAAAGAGGCTGGACGGAACCAAAGCAAAGAAAGTAAAAGTTAAAGAGCCCCCTTACCTACCTACCCACTACTTATCTATTCTTACTGTCACCTGGCACGCTAACCAAAATACAAAGGGTGGTCCGCCCAGGTCTTACCTAGTGTGCATAGACAGAGCACATACTACGGGTATACAGTGAGGGAAAAAAGTATTTGATCCCCTGCTGATTTTGTTCATTTGCCCACTGACAAAGAAATGATCAGTCTATAATTTTAATGGTAGGTTTATTTGAACAATCCTGCAGGGCCCGCAAGGTCCCCCTGCTCAAGAAAGCACATATACATGCCCGTCTGAAGTTTGCCAATGAACATCTGAATGATTCAGAGGACAACTGGGTGAAAGTGTTGTGGTCAGATGAGACCAAAATGGAGCTCTTTGGCATCAACTCAACTCGCCGTGTTTGGAGGAGGAGGAGGTGGAAACATTATGGAGGTGGAAACATCGAGGTGGAAACATTATGCTTTGGGGGTGTTTTTCTGCTAAGGGGACAGGACAACTTCACCGCATCAAAGGGACGATGGACGGGGCCATGTACCGTCAAATCTTGGGTGAGAACCTCCTTCCCTCAGCCAGGGCATTGAAAATGGGTCGTGGATGGGTATTCCAGCATGACAATGACCCAAAACACACGGCCAAGGCAACAAAGGAGTGGCTCAAAAAGAAGCACATTAAGGTCCTGGAGTGGCCTAGCCAGTCTCCAGACCTTAATCCCATAGAAAATCTGTGGAGGGAGCTGAAGATTCGAGTTGCCAAACGTCAGCCTCGAAACCTTAATGACTTGGAGAAGATCTGCAAAGAGGAGTGGGACAAAGTCCCTCCTGAGATGTGTGCAAACCTGGTGGCCAACTACAAGAAACGTCTGACCTCTGTGATTGCCAACAAGGGTTTTGCCACCAAGTACTAAGTCATGTTTTGCAGAGGGGTCAAATACTTATTTCCCTCATTAACATGCAAATAATTTCATACATTTTTGACATGCGGTTTTCTGGATTTTTTTGTTGTTATTCTGTCTCTCACTGTTCAAATAAACCTACCATTAAAATTATAGACTGATAATTTCTTTGTCAGTGGGCAAACGTACAAAATCAGCAGGGGATCAAATACTTTTTTCCCTCACTGTAGGTATGTCCATTTATTTACAGTAGTGTGTTAATGAATTATTGCTTTCTTCAGTGGAAATACAGAATATATATAAAAATTCCAAATATACCAAAAGCTAAATCAAGTAGAGATTTACGACTATTTAACTATATTAATCATTACTGAAACATGCAAACTACAAACATTTAAAGAGTTAAAGATAATGAATACATGATAACTAGATACAAATAATTCAAACAAGTAAAGAGTTGGTTATAACACAACTACAAACAAAGTGAGTGTATGTGTAAGTGTTTGTTTGCGTGTGTGTGTATTATGGAGTGCTTTGTAGTTCCCCATCATAAAAATGTATTCCCCAATCAAATACCTTAATCAATACAAACAAATATATACTGTACCAGTCAAAGGTTTGAACACACCCTACTCATCCAAGGGTTTTTCTTTATTTTTACTATTTTCTACATTGTAGAATAATAGTGAAGACATCAAAACGATCAAATAACTCATATGGAATCATGTATAACCAAAAAAGTGTTAAACTAATGAAAATATATTTTAGATTTGAGATTTTTCAAAGTAGCCACCCTTTGCCGTGATGACAGCTTTGCACACTCTTGGCATTCTCTCAACCAGCTTCGTGAGGTAGTCACCTGGAATGCATTTCAATTAACAGGTGTGCCTTGTTAAAAGTCCATTTATGAAATTTCTTTCCTTCTTTAATGCGTTTGAGCCAGTCAGTTGTGACAAGGTAGGGGTGGTATACAGAAGATAGCCCTATTTGGTAAAAGACCAAGCCCATATTATGGCAAGAACAGCTCAAATAAGCAAATAGAAATGACAGTCCATCATTACTTTAAGACAAGAAGGTCAGTCAAAGTGGAACATTTCAAGCGCTTTGTGCGTTAGCAAAAAAGTGCATTAGCAAAAACCATCAAGGGCTATGATGAAAGTAGCTCTGATGAGGACCACCACAGGAACGGAAGACCCAGAGTTACCTCTGCTGCACAGGATAAGTTCATTAGTGTTAATTGAAACTCAGACTGCAGACCAAATAAATGCTTCAAAGAGTTCAAGTAACAGATACATCTCAACATCAACTGTTCAGAGGAGACTGTGTGAATCAGGCCTTCATGTAGTGGCGATGTAAATCTTGGTGGGCAAAAAAATAAAAAAATAAAAGTGGGATGCATGCCAGCAAAGCCACTACACAACACAAAACTAAAGAAAACATAATTTGCACTATAACGGTGACAAATGGTGCCCACAAACTGTTAGGGCCTACATAAAGCTGTCTGAACTGCAGTCCCAACATCTTACCACTGCTACACCTGGCTATCAGCGGAGCCTTGTCTGGCAGCGAAACAGTTCATTCAGCCTCATTTACTGCCTTTAAAAAAAAAAATTGCACTACATCACTGGACAATATGGACAGCATATGAATAAAGGTAGAAATAAAATAGTAAATGAAAAGCCAGGACAGTCAAATTATATAGTTTGAGGAGTACTTCTGTCTGTAATAAAGCCCTTTTGTGGGGAAAAACGAATTCTGATAGGCTGGGCCTAACTGCCCAGTGGGTCGGCCTGGCTCCCAAGTGGGTTGATCTATGCCCTCCCTGGCCCACCCATGGCTGTGCCCCTGCCCAATCACGTGAAATCCATAGATTAGGGCCTAATGAATTTATTTAAATTGACTGATTTCCTTATATGAACTGTAACTCAGTAATATCGTTGAAATTGTTACATGTTGCGTTAATGTTCCTCTTACGTGTAATTGATGAGCCCTGCATTACTGGTTTTACGTATAAAGCTAAATATTTCCTTCTTATTCACGGCTCGTTGGTCTAGGGGTATGATTCTCGCTTAGGGTGCGAGAGGTCCCGGGTTCAAATCCCGGACGAGCCCTGCTTTTTGTAAATAAATATACTAAATAAATATTTTGCCATAAAAGCATGCAGATCTACAACTATAATATCTACAAATAGCAGAGACCAAAACGATGCAACACAGTCGAACGATGTATAAATGTGTTTTTATTTTACAAGGCGGGTGGCGGATAGTGCTCTCTTCTCATTTAGCTTTCAAACAGAAACCTAGGAATAACGGTAGTTTACAATCTAGCTAGCCGGAGTTTATACAAAGACAACACATACTAAGAAAATGATTGACCCCGACGTGATTTGAACACGCAACCTTCTGATCTGGAGTCAGACGCGCTACCGTTGCGCCACGAGGTCTCTGTTATATGGGTCTAAAATGTCTCTATATCGCTACCTTGGTTGCAATGCTCTAGGTAGTAGATGTAACATGGCAAGAACTATTTGACACTACAACGTCACAAAGTTGTTGCAAAACACTCCTTTGCATGGTACAAAATACACGCATTGTCTTTAGCCTATGACCAGGCAGGAAAATAAAAAAATAAAAACCACAGGTCAGGTGTATTCAGGATGCTTTGAACATTAAATGAACACTCAAAAATCAACTACTTGTTACTTTGAGATTTTGGAGGGATGACATTTTAAGTATGCTCATATTTTTTTAATGAGCTAGCCCCACTGAGATACCTACAGCAGCCCTCATCCTCCATATACTACACCCTTTCTGCCGCAACACAGGACAGTCACATTTTGTTCAAGGTCCCCAAAGCACACACATCCCTGGGTCACTCCTCTTTCCAGTTCACAGCAGCTAGCGACTGGAACAAGCTGCAAAAAAACACTCAAACGGCATCGTTTTATCTCATCTCTTCATTCAAAGACTCAATGATGGACATTCTTACTGACAGTTGTGGCTGCTTCGCATGATGTATTGTTGTTTCTACCTTCTTGCCCTTTGTGCTGTTGTCTGTGCCCAGTAATGTTTGTACAATGTTTTGTGCTGCTGCCATGTTGTGTCACTACCATGTTGTTGTCATGTTGTGTTGCTACCATGCTGTGTTTTCATGTGTTGCTGCCATGCTATGTTGTTGTCTTTATGTAGTGTTGTGGTGTCTCTCTTGTCCTGATGTGTGTTTCATCCCAGGCCCCCGTCCCCGCAGGAGGCCTTTTGCCTTTTGGTAGGCCATAATTTTAAATAAGAATTTGTTCTTAACTGACTTGCCTAGTTAAATAAAGGCTAAATAAAAAAAAGAGGCAAATGCTAGAAACAGTGGGTAGCAGGGATTGAGGTCTGTTCTCAGGTAGGAAGTTGTATGCAACACGTGTTCTGCACAGGATTTTTTTGTATATTAATGGTTGATGGTAGAGGGTAACCAAATCATAGATTGCTTTCAAGGTAAGGACACAAACATTTTGTAATCTCTTTAAAATAGGCCTGAAAGAAAATCCTCCTACCCCTCCTACAATAATGTTTTCACCTCTTCCACACTGACTTTACGGAATTCAAAAGTACAATTCTTGTCTTTCATAATTTGGTCTGATATACTTGGATGTGTAGTGTCAGCGTCTGCGTAGAGGTGGATCAGGGAATCACCCGCAGCAAGAGCGACATCATTGATATATACAGAGAAAAGAGTCGCCCCGAGAATTGAACCCTGTGGTACCCCCATAGAGACTGCCAAAGGTCCGGACAACAGGCCCTCCGATTTGACACACTGAACTCTATCTGAGAAGTACTTACCCGGATACTTTAAAACTTTTTGGAATTAGTGCTACAGGATGCAAATTTCTGTTTGAAAAAGCTAGCCTTAGCTTTCCTAACTGACTGTGTATATTGGTTCCTGACTTCCCTGAAAAGTTGCATATCGCGGGGGCTATTCGATGCTAATGCAGAACGCCACATGATGTTTTTGTGCTGGTCAAGAGCAGTCAAGTCTGGGGTGAACCAAGGTCTATATCTGTTCTTAGTTCTACATTTTTTGAATGGGGCTTTTAAAGAGCAACCAGGCATCCTCTACTGACAGGATGAGGTCAATATCCTTCCAGGATACCTGGGCCAGGTCGATTAGAAAGGCCTGCTCGCTGAAGTGTTTTAGGGAACATTTGACAGTGATGAGTGGTGGTAGTTTGACCGCAGACCTCTTACGTACACAGGCAATGAGGCAGTGATCACTGAGATCCTGGTTGAAGACAGCAGAGGTGTATTTAGTGGGCAAGTTGGTCAGGATGATATCTAAGAGGGTGCCCATGGTTACGGATTTAGGGTTGTACCTGGTAGGTTCCTTGATAATTTGTGTGAGATTGAGGGCATCTAGTTTAGATCTAATGGTACATTTTCATTAAACTATTACTCCAGTACATATAGGCGGGAGGCACGGGGCACATTTTTCCTGTCATGCATGTTGGTTTGTTTTGCACAGAACATGGAAGGAGATGATGACCTTTCTTCATTCAGCTAAAATGTATGAAATGTATGTATTCACTACTGTAAGTCGCTCTGGATAAGAGCGTCTGCTAAATGACTAAAATGTAAATGTAAATGTAGATCATACATCTTTCTTGGCAGGCTGAGATTTAGCGAGTTCGCTCTGCCATGGCTATTTTAGCCGGTCCTCGCTATTAATGTGGCTAACGTTACTGTTTTGTTTGTCAAATCCAGCCCACACTTGTTTGACTGACATTATATCTCCGCCATTTCAGGAATGGGAGTCGTGCTATTTGAGCATATAACATGTAAACAATAATGGCAACTACGAAGTTATGTTCAGATCAACTCCAATGCGTCTGTGAAGTTAGAAAGGATTCCTTCTGTAACAGTCGAGCGTTGGTGGTATAGTGGTGAGCATAGCTGCCTTCCAAGCAGTTGACCCGGGTTCGATTCCCGGCCAACGCAGATATTTTTTCCTCCGTCGTTCATTTTTTGATGGAGGTTACATTTTACTACCTGTTTTACCGCTATAATAATTAGGTTCGATAAAAAGGTAGACCAAGTAAACATACCAAAAATGTCTCTCAAATACTAGCTAAAATCAAAACAATTATCCATCAAGCAGTTCATTGAACAACAACTTGACTGCTCGTGTTGCACCTTTTATGCTCCTTTCATGCTCTTATTTGTTTGGGCTCGCCTGTGGTTGGTTTCAGATGCTGTAATATAGCTCAATTTAAGTTTGATGCTGATGCTCGGTAGTGCTCCGCCTCCTCGAAACTGTCCAGGGTGAGAGGAGCTCTGAGTCACGAGCTGACAGACACAGCTGACCACCCTGAGTGCTAGGCACACGCTTCCATCGCATCAAGTCAAAAAGTATCCTACGCACCATGGCATCGGACGAATTGGCGAGGAAACTGCAGCCCAGGATGGCCGCAGAGCAGGATCCCAAATTCAACCCGTGTGCACCAGAGGAGACCCCGGTGAAACCGAGCGACTCTGTCCCTGAGCCGCAGGAAAAAGCGGAGGTGGTCATTGTCAATGATGCCACATCGGAACTCACGGCGAAACTCACCCGGAGACTTGACATCAACGATGGGAACGCGGCGCCCAAGCAAGCCAAGGTATTCAACCCCTACGCGGAATTCAAAGAATTCTCCCGCAAACAGATCAAAGACATGGAGAACATTTTCAAACGGTAGGCTAATCATTTATTTTTATTTGAATATCATTCTAATATCATTCTTGTGGCAATGGTTATAGCCTATGTTGTGACTTGACTTGATAAAGAGGTGTCCTTAGTTTTGTCTGTAGGGGAACAAAGTAACAGCGGATCAGTTGTACTGTAACAGTTTAATAACTCAAATTAGAAACTATTTAGAAAGATGTTATGAAATGTGTTTATGCATGCTTAGTGTGTATACCTGCCGCCTCTCTTTTTTTGATAATAGGCCTGTGGAACCATTCTCCATGTATTTAAACATGTATACTTTTACCAGTAAGATGGAGTCTTTTGATTGGTATAGTTGATGACAATAATTGTTATTGTATTTTGTGGGGGGTGTTTTTATGTAACACAGTACTTAAAATCGTACATAATATTTATACACATTCACATAATTATATAAAATGTCACTTCTTTATATAAAGTTTAGCAGTACAATTAAGATAATACCTTAGAAAAAAAAGTCAAAGTCAAATTCAGACTTTTGAATGCTAAAAAGATCTTTATATAAATATATTCATTTTGGCTACTCCTTTTTGGTCAATGTGACATGCCTAAAAGATCAAATGGAAATATTTATTTTACATTTTTGTGTATTATCATCGAAATATCAGTTTCAAATAATACTTTTTTAATGCCCTTCATTTTTACCATTGAAGACGGTGTTACGTTTCATCCCGGATACTGTGTCAATTGTAATATTTTACTCCCACCACTTTCGGTTGAATTGTAAAACTGGTATGTCTTAGAAATGTAGTTTATCTATGTTGTTTGTATAAAATATTATTCATCTAACATAAATAGCCTTTTCATAATAAGAAAAAGCCTAAAAGTGTTATTTTGTTCCCTGCACTCCACTATGCATGTTGTAGGCTAGTCACATCCAGGCAAGGTATTGAGTGGGCATGAGGGATTGATTCAGATCACTGAGGCATGAGATCACTGGGCATGAGGGATTGATTCAGATCACTGAGGCATGAGATCACTGGGCATGAGGGATTGATTCAGATCACTGAGGCATGAGATCACTGGGCATGAGGGATTGATTCAGATCACTGAGGCATGAGATCACTGGGCATGAGGGATTGATTCAGATCACTGAGGCATGAGATCACTGGGCATGAGGGATTGATTCAGATCACTGTGATAAAGAGATGACACCTATATATTATGTCAGAGACAACTTACTTAACACAGAATTGACAAGGTGAACTGAGATTGCTGAGTGACCTCTGTCTACTGCTTGTGGAGTTAAATTGTTGTGGAACTTCAGACTGAATGGTCTTCATCTAGCATTCAACACTTTCCATTTCTGCCATGAATAGATATGAATAATACATTGCCCTATGTAGCTTACATGACAATAATTAATCTCTAGGTTGCTAGCCTAGTGTTATTATTGTATAGGGCGAATCCCCCCTTTTTTCTCTACCTCTCATTTAATCCTCTCATAGACTACGTACTGTAAGAACCTGCTGTGTGTGTGTGTGTGTGTGTGTGTGTGTGTGTGTGTGTGTGTGTGTTCGTGTTCGTGTTCGTGCGGGTGTGTCTAGAGGCTGCTTTGTCACTCCAGTCTCTGCAGCACCAACCCTTTAGGAAATTTGTGGACCCAGTGGGGGGGATATGGGGCTATACTGGGCTTTACTGACATCCTCTGTACCAGGCCAGAATAATGTTTTCTCCTGGGCCAATGGAACTGTACAGTCATTGTGCAACAGTCTTTTTTCACTGGAGGGACAAGGGCCACTCTTCTCAAACACTGGGTCCCCAGTGACACCCCCTCTCCTGTGCGATAATGGCATCTTTGTGTGTGTGTGTGTGAGGGGGAGACCACTGACGAGAGTAGACTTTACTGTATACAGTGTTTCTCTGGTGAGGGAGAGAGAGGGGAGATTGAGACTGGACAGCCTAGTAGTGTCCATGTACTGTATTTGCTCAGCGCTATAGGGGAAACTACTTCAGAGCTATAGGGGAGACTACTTCAGAGCTATAGGGGAGGCTACTTCAGAGCTATAGGGGAGACTACTTCAGAGCTATAGGGGAGGCTACTTCAGAGCTATAGGGGAGACCACTTCAGAGCTATAGGGGAGGCTACTTCAGAGCTATAGGGGAGACTACTTCAGAGCTATAGGGGAGACTACTTCAGAGCTATAGGGGAGGCTACTTCAGAGCTATAGGGGAGACTACTTCAGAGCTATAGGGGAGACTACTTCAGAGCTATAGGGGAGACTATTTCAGAGCTATAGGGGAGGCTACTTCAGAGCTATAGGGGAGGCTATTTCAGAGCTATAGGGGAGGCTATTTCAGAGCTATAGGGGAGGCTACTTCAGAGCTATAGGGGAGGCTATTTCAGAGCTATAGGGGAGGCTACTTCAGAGCTATAGGGGAGGCTACTTCAGAGCTATAGGGGAGGCTATTTCAGAGCTATAGGGGAGGCTACTTCAGAGCTATAGGGGAGGCTATTTCAGAGCTATAGGGGAGGCTACTTCAGAGCTATAGGGGAGGCTACTTCAGCGCTATAGGGGAGGCTACTTCAGAGCTATAGGGGAGGCTATTTCAGCGCTATAGGGGAGGCTACTTCAGCGCTATAGGGGAGGCTACTTCAGAGCTATAGGGGAGGCTACTTCAGAGCTATAGGGGAGGCTCCTTCAGCGCTATAGGGGAGACTACTTCAGCGCTATAGGGGAGGCTACTTCAGAGCTATAGGGGAGGCTACTTCAGAGCTATAGGGGAGGCTACTTCAGAGCTATAGGGGAGGCTACTTCAGAGCTATAGGGGAGACTACTTCAGAGCTATAGGGGAGACTACTTCAGAGCTATAGGGGAGACTATTTCAGAGCTATAGGGGAGACTACTTCAGAGCTATAGGGGAGACTATTTCAGAGCTATAGGGGAGGCTACTTCAGAGCTATAGGGGAGACTACTTCAGAGCTATAGGGGAGACTACTTCAGAGCTATAGGGGAGACTACTTCAGAGCTATAGGGGAGACTACTTGCATTTCTGTTGGAGACATTGAACTTGAGGACATTTAATACTTTTGTTCCAGTTAATCTGTGGCTTTGTAGCTACAGGTGTGTGTGAAAACAATGTAGAGAAGGATATTGATTGGTGGGTTGATGCAGTGACACTGCAGTTTTTCCAGGACTATTTATTTAAACTTGAGTTTTACATTTGAGTTTGGCCTAATTTAGCTCTCAGCACAGTTGGAATGGAAGACTCAGTAAGTAGAGGGGGATATGGGTCACAGAGGAGGGGCGCTTGGTATCAACCTTTTTCTTTAGGAGGACGTTAGGTTGATTGAGTGCATTTGCTTGAACACGCCTCACATTGACAAACATGCACTTAGATGCGCTTATGAAGAATTTTTTTTTAAACATGTCTCTCTCTCTCTCTCTCTCTCTCTCCCCACACACCCACTGCCCCAGATTCTCTATTCTGTTGGTTGAATGTGTCCTCTATCTCCATCGCTTTTGCCCCCTCTCTCCTTCTTTTCTCTACGGCTCTCAAGCTGTTCTGCCTGGGGCAGGTTTTATCCATCTCTCCTATAGTCATCACTGGGGCACTTCCTAGACATATGTCCGTGATTGACATGTGTTGCAGCATTACCCACCCAGGATAGACATGTGTTGCAGCATTACCCACCCAGGATAGACATGTGTTGCAGCATTACCCACCCAGGATAGACATGTGTTGCAGCATTACCCACCCAGGATAGACATGTGTTGCAGCATTACCCACCCAGGATAGACATGTGTTGCAGCATTACCCACCCAGGATAGACACGTGTTGCAGCATTACCCACCCAGGATAGACACGTGTTGCAGCATTACCCACCCAGGATAGACACATGTGGCTGCATTCCCCACCCATGATAGACACGTGTTGCAGCATTACCCACCCATGTCGTAAGTGTCATAAGTATAGACTGTCAATGCTTTATAGTTTGGTTTCAGTGCAAAGCTCAGACCTTGATGATTAATTAGACCACAGTGAGTTGAAGTGCTGCAAAACGTCCATTTCCTTAGTATATCCTATCATCTCTCTGTAGGCTTTTCATTGGCTGAAGCGGAGAGGTCAGGTGTGCTGTCTTTGCCTGACTCATTATTTTCTGAGTGGACACTGCTTCCTTTATCTACCCAATCCGTCTTTCATCTCCCCCTGCTGTCCTTAGCTTTGCATGCAGGGTACTTGACCCTCTGACCTAGCCACTGGTGGGTAACCTAGATGTGGGTGAGACACATGCTCAGCGGGGGCACACTGATTAGACAGTGGCCAGTCTGTCTGTGTCCTAAAGCTTGCTTGGATGCAGTTGTGGTGGCAGAGCCTAGTTGGAATGAGGGCCAGGGAGGGGGCACTTTGGAATGTTCTAAGCGGGGGTAGGCTAGATTGATGGCAGGGCCGGGCCATTCCATACTAAATTATCCCTCTTCTCTCACCCCTTTACACTCTGCCTCACCCCATCATCTTTTGGTCTACCCTCCTCACCCTCTCTCTCTTCCCTGGTGCTGTAGCTACCCTCCTCACCCTCTCTCTCTTCCCTGATGCTGCACCTGCCCTCCTCACCCTCTCTCTTCCCTGATGCTGCACCTGCCCTCCTCACCCTCTCTCTCTTCCCTGATGCTGCACCTGCCCTCCTCACCCTCTCTCTTCCCTGATGCTGTACCTGCCCTCCTCACCCTCTCTCTTCCCTGATGCTGTACCTGCCCTCCTCACCCTCTCTCTCTTCCCTGATGCTGTACCTGCCCTCCTCACCCTCTCTCTCTTCCCTGATGCTGCACCTGCCCCACTCACTCACCCACTTTCTCTGCATTCCAGAGGCCTTAACCCTTCCCTGCCTTTTAACTCTGCATAACTCATACTCATCATCAACACTACACTCTTAGAAAAATAGGTGCTATCAAGAACCTATAAAAGGGTTCTACAGCTGTCCCCATAGGAAGGAGAACCCCTTTTGGTTCCAGGTAGAATCCCTTTGAGTTCTATATAGAACCCTTTACACAGAGGGTTCTACATGGAACACAAAATAGTTCTACCTGGAACCACAAATGGTTATCCTATGGGGACAACAGATGAACCCTTTTGGAACCCTTTTTTCTAAGAGTGTAGTCACAATTCTGACTTTTGATCGAGTCACTGATAGAAAAACAGCCTCTGATGGTAATGCGTTAGTCACTGTGATTTCTGAGGGATGGCTTTTTCACAAATTTCTCTGTTTTCTCCCTTAGAGTCCACAAGTATCTCTTTGTCCGGGGTGAAAATGCACAGACACGTGCACTAGCCTGACGCTTGTCTAAAACAGTCTGCATTAGAGATGAGGAAGTAGCTCTATCAGCCAGCTCTTACCTGCTCCACCTTCACTCAGACACTAGAACACCCTATAGCAGCAGGAGTGACCTGAATACACTCCTGCTGAGAGAGAGAGAGACGGGGACAGAGATGGTGAGGGAGAGAGAGGGAAGGAGAGGGAGGGAGGAGAGAGAGGGAGAGGGGGAGAGAGAGAGAAGGGGAGAGATATGGTGAGAGGGAGATGGAAAGAGGGGGAGAGAGAGAGGGAGAGGGAGTAGAGCGAGAGAGGGAGAAAGATCCAAAAATACCTTGTCCATGCCAAAAGCCTTGGTATCTATAATTACCATACTGCAGGAAGTTAGCTGTGGGACAATAAGTCCTGACCATGGACCGTAGCTGTGGCACCACTCCCTTACAACGGAAGACATTCCACAACACTGTTGTTTTCTTGCAACATTTCACTTTTGAGTTTTTTGATAGACAGACAGCCTTTCATTATCTATGTTACGTCAAAGCTTTCGCCAGACTCTTGGTCGGTAGATTGTGGTAGAAAGCTGGGGTGGTAATAGTAGCCCAGAGTAGTATTTTAATGATCATAGTACTGCCTCTGACTAGGCAGGTTTTCTGTTCTTTCAGCATAACATGTTGTTGTTGTGAGATACTGACTTTCCCCGCTGAGGAGCTGGACTAGGACCTGTCACTAAGCTGTGGAGTGAGTCCTGTATGTACAGGTGACAGTTGCTAAGCTGCTCTGTGGTCATCAGTTACTGTGAACAGTTGTCATACTGGTCAGCTGTGGAGGACCAAACGGAACCAGCTGTCCTTGAACACAGACGGCAGGAAGTGTGTGTGTGTGTGTGTGTGTGTGTGTGTGTGTGTGTGTGTGTGTGTGTGTGCGCGCACGTGTGTGCTTGTGTTTGATGGGAATGAATATGGTGAAAGGTCAAGCGTGATGAATTACAGGGACATGAACAGGAATTAAAGTGTTGGGTGGGTAACAGTGTTGGGTGGGTAACAGTGTTGGGTGGGTTACAGTGTTGGGTGGGTTACAGTATTGGGTGGGTTACAGTGTTGGGTGGGTTACAGTGTTGGGTGGATAACAGTGTTGGGTGGGTTACAGTGTTGGGTGGGTTACAGTGTTGGGTGGGTAACAGTGTTGGGTGGGTAACAGTGTTGGGTGGGTAACAGTGTTGGGTGGGTTACAGTGTTGGGTGGATAACAGTATTGGCTGGGTTACAGTGTTGGCTGGGTTACAGTGTTGGGTGGGTTACAGTATTGGCTGGGTTACAGTGTTGGGTGGGTTACAGTGTTGGGTGGGTTACAGTGTTGGGTGGGTTACAGTGTTGGGTGGGTTACAGTGTTGGGTGGATAACAGTATTGGCTGGGTTACAGTGTTGGCTGGGTTACAGTGTTGGGTGGGTTACAGTGTTGGGTGGGTAACAGTATTGGGTGGGTTACAGTGTTGGGTGGGTTACAGTATTGGGTGGGTTACAGTATTGGGTGGGTAACAGTGTTGGGTGGGTAACAGTGTTGGGTGGGTTACAGTATTGGGTGGGTAACAGTATTGGGTGGGTTACAGTGTTGGCTGGGTTACAGTGTTGGGTGGGTAACAGTGTTGGGTGGGTAACAGTGTTGGGTGGGTAACAGTGTTGGGTGGGTTACAGTGTTGGGTGGATAACAGTGTTGGCTGGGTTACAGTGTTGGGTGGATAACAGTGTTGGCTGGGTTACAGTGTTGGCTGGGTTACAGTGTTGGGTGGATAACAGTGTTGGCTGGGTTACAGTGTTGGCTGGGTTACAGTGTTGGCTGGGTAACAGTGTTGGGTGGGTAACAGTGTTGGGTGGGTTACAGTATTGGGTGGGTTACAGTATTGGGTGGGTAACAGTGTTGGGTGGGTAACAGTGTTGGGTGGGTTACAGTATTGGGTGGGTTACAGTGTTGGCTGGGTTACAGTGTTGGGTGGGTAACAGTGTTGGGTGGGTAACAGTGTTGGGTGGGTAACAGTGTTGGGTGGGTAACAGTGTTGGGTGGGTAACAGTGTTGGCTGGGTTACAGTGTTGGGTGGATAACAGTGTTGGCTGGGTTACAGTGTTGGCTGGGTTACAGTGTTGGCTGGGTTACAGTGTTGGGTGGATAACAGTGTTGGCTGGGTTACAGTGTTGGCTGGGTTACAGTGTTGGCTGGGTAACAGTGTTGGGTGGGTAACAGTATTGGGTGGGTAACAGTGCTGGGTGGGTAACAGTATTGGGTGGGTGTAGATTGATGTTCAACAGGACAAAACGTGTTTCATTGGGGGGTTGCATCAGTATCAGTGATTTATTTTGGGATGGGTGTTAGGCGTAAGCAAAGAAAGGTTTCTCTTTAAAGTGATGGGTGGGGTTGGAATCAGTGGTCCTTTGTGCTACTGAGATGATGATGATATCTTTAGGCTGATTGTTAGGAAGTTAATAGTCCCAAATCAGGTTGTTTTGAAGGGAGGGGTTTTAGTTCCTCTGGACTTTTGAAGAGTTAGCCTGAAAAAATGACCTCTCTCTTTTTGGTCTCTGGTCTAACCAGATTATACTCCTACCATTCAGGCGTCGGCAGATAGGGGCACACGTGTGTGTGTGTGCGTTTGAGTGAGTGTGTGTGTGTCTGTGTGAGAGAGGGAGTGTGTGTTTCCTCACTCACACCCAGATCCAGTGCCTCTCAACCAGCTGTGTGAAAGGATCTATAAATACTTCTTGTGTCAGATAGACAGACTCCTTGCATCCCCCCCCCCTACACACACACACACACACACACACACACACACACACACACACACACACACACACACACACTTCTGCTCTATCTCTATCTCACTCAGTCATCTCTCTCTGTTTTTCAATTACTCCCTTGATCTGTTTATCTAGGACCCCCAAAAGCCTTGATTCATCTGTTGTTTGTCTGATGACAAATGAGTGTGTTGTGTTTAACTGTGATTGATCAGGGAAAGTTGGTGTTTGTGTGTGTCAGTCAAGCAAAGGTAGCTGTCTGGTTAGTGTCAACCACTTTCATCACTATTCCTGACATCGGACCGACATCATAACGTGTATGTCTCTCCTCTGTGTGTGTGTGTGTGTGTGTGTGTGTGTTTAATGTCCTTGGCAGGCTTAGGGCCTGTATCTCTGTCTAGATGTGGCCGTCTAGTCAGACTCAGGGTATAGATGCCTTTCACCACATTGGGCCTGTCAGCCAGTCTAGGCTGAATTTAGAAAAGGTTTGGCAAATATCTTACTAGATCCGGGAGGTTTTTCTGAGCGTTTGACCTGACCATGAGAAACACCTCTAGTTGTTGGCTATATAACTATCTATGGCCATCGCTTTTGTCCTTTATGACAGACTTGACATGTTTCCTCTCCTGGTAATTGAATGTGAGGTAGTGTAATGTATTTTGTACCTTCCTCACTCCCTGGCTGTATGTAGACACACCTCTCTGTAGGTTTGACAGTGGTAAGGACGGCTTCATAAAGTTGGGATGTTATAATGTAAGTTAATTGATCTACCCTCCTCTCTTTGTAGGTTTGACAGTGGTAAGGACGGCTTCATAGACCTGATGGAGTTGAAGCTGATGATGGAGAAGCTGGGAGCTCCTCAGACCCACCTGGGCCTCAAGAACATGATCAGGGAGGTGGATGAGGACTTTGACAGCAAGCTGAGCTACAGAGAGGTGTGTGTGTAGTGTCCCTGTGTGTGTGGCTGAGTGAGTCAATGCCTGACAAGGCCTGTTAATTACAGTGTGTATTCTTTAACTGCAGTAACACATACAATACCTTCAGAAGGTATTCACTCTCCTTGAGTTTTTCCACATTTTGTTGTTGCAGCCAGAATTTTGTTTTGTCACTGGCCTGCACAAAATACCCCATAGTGTCAAAGTGGAATTATGTTTGTTAAATGTTTACAAATTAATAAAACATTTAAATTTGAAATGTCTTGAGTCAATAAGTATTCAACCCCTTTATTATGGCCTGAATAAGTTCAGGAGTAAAATTGTGCTTAACAAGTGACATAATAAGTTGCATGGACTCACTCTGTGTACAATAATATAGGTTTTCCAATGCCTCGCAAAGAATGGAACCTATTGGTACGTAGATGGGTAAAAATAAAGCAGACATTGAATATCCCTTTGAGCATTGTGAAGTTTTTAATGACATTTTGGATGGTGTATCAATACACCCAGTCACTGCAAAGATACAGGCGTCCTTCCTAACTCAGTTGCCGGAGAGGAAGGAAACCGCTCAAGGATTTCACCATGAGGCCAATGGTGACTTTAAAATAGTTAGAGTTTAATGGCTGTGATAGGAGATAACTGAGGATGGATCAACAACATTATAATTACTCCACAATGCTAACCTAGTTGACAGAGTGAAAAGAAGGAAGCCTGTACACAATACAAATATTCCAAAACAGGCATCCTGTTTGAAACAAGGCACTAAAGTAATACTGAAAAAAAATGTGACAAAGCAATTCACTTTTTGTCCTGAATACAAAGTGTTATGTTTGGGGAAAATCCAATACAACACATGACTGAGTACCGCTCTCCATATTTGGCTGCATCATGTTATGGGTATGCTTGATATCATTAAGGAGTGGGGAGTTTTTCAGGATAAAAAAATAAATGGAATGGAGCTAAGAACAGGCAACATCCTAGAGGAAAACCTGGTTCAGTCTGCTTTCCACCAGACACAGGCCAAATCTACACTGGAGTTGCTTACCAAGAAGACAGTGAATGTTCCTGAGTGGCCGAGATACAGTTTTGACTTAAATATGCTAGAAAATCTACGGCAAGACCTGAAAATGGTGTCTCGCAATGATCAACAACCAATTTGACAGAGCTTGAATAATTTTTTTAAGAATAATGGGTAAATGTTGCACAATCCAAGTGTGGAAAGCTCTTAGACTTACCCAGAAAGACTCACAGCTGTAACCGCTGCCAACGGTGCTTCTACAAAGTATTGACTCAGGGGTGTGAATGCTGTAAATTAGATATTTCTGTGTTTCATTCTAATAAATGTGCAAACATTTCTAAAAACATGTTTTCACTTTCTCATTATGGGGTATTGTAAAAATCAATTTTGAATTCAGGCTGTAACACAACAAAATGTGGACTAAGTGAAGGAGTATGAATACTTTCTGAAGGCTCTGTACTCCCTTCAGGACAGTCTGTAAAAGGGTGCATCTCATTATCACTCTGCGAGTGTATGGGGAGGAGGAGGAGGACGGGGGAGAGAGATAGATACAGAGAGAACCTGGAGAAGAGTCCCCTCTGCCAGCTGGTATGGAGACTCTACTTACAAACACAAACAGACTCCACAGAGCCCCCGGACAGCAACACAATTAAACAAAAAGATAGTTAGTTGACACATTGGAAAGAATAATACAAAAAAAACAGCAAACTGGAATGTTATTTGGCCCTAAACAGAGAGTACACAGTGGCAGAATACCTGACCCCAATTTAAGGAAAGCTTTGACTATGTACAGACTCTGTGAGCATGGCCTTGCTATCGAGAGAGGCCGCCATCGGCAGCTCTCAAGAGAAGACGGGCTATGTGCCCACTGCCCACAAAATGAGGTGGAAACCGAGCTGAACTTCCTAACCTGCCAAATGTATGACCATACCAGCAACACATATTTCATTCAGTTTACACAGACCCCAAAAGAATTTGAAAACAAATCCAATTTTGATAAACTCCCGTATCTATTAGGTGAAGTACGACAGTGTGCCATCACTGCAGTAATATTTGTGACCTGTTGCCACAAGAAAAGGGCAACCAGTGGAGCATAAACACCATTGTAAATACAACCCATGTTAATGTTTATTTTCTCTTTCATACGTCAACTATTCTTACATTGTTACAACATTTGTCTATTATTTTAAAACTTTTGGGTGATGTTTACTGTTCATTTTGTATTGTTTATTTCCCTTTTATTTCTTGTCTATTTCACTTGCTTTGGCAATGTAAACATGTTTCCCATGCCAATAAAGCCCTTTGAATTGCATTGAATTGAGAGAGAGAGAAACTGATTTACGACAGGTAGCACACTCCTGCATGACTTAGGTCATGGGAGGGGGCTGAGGCTATCTCCCCTTCCACCTCCTACTCCCCTCCCTCTCTCCTTCTATTTCCTACCCCCTCTCTCGCCCTTCTTACTCCCCTCCCTCTCTCCCCTTCTATTTCCTACCCCCTCCCTCTGTATCTTTCCTACCCCCCCTCTCTCCGTATCTTTCCTACCCCCCCTCTCTCCGTATCTTTCCTACCCCCCCTCTCTCTGTATCTTTCCTACCCCCCCCCCCTCTGTATCTTTCCTACCCCCCCTCTCTCCGTATCTTTCCTACCCCCCCTCTCTCCGTATCTTTCCTACCCCCCCCTCTCTCCGTATCTTTCCTACCCCCCCTCTCTCCGTATCTTTCCTACCCCCCCTCTCTCCGTATCTTTCCTACCCCCCCCCTCTCCGTATCTTTCCTACCCCCCCCTCTCTCCGTATCTTTCCTATCCCCCCCTCTCTCCGTATCTTTCCTACCCCCCCCTCTCTCCGTATCTTTCCTACCCCCCCTCTCTCCGTATCTTTCCTACCCCCCCTCTCTCCGTATCTTTCCTACCCCCCCCTCTCTCCGTATCTTTCCTACCCCCCTCTCTCCGTATCTTTCCTACCCCCCCCCTCTCTCCGTATCTTTCCTACCCCCCCCTCCCTCTGTATCTTTCCTACCCCCCCTCTCTCCGTATCTTTCCTACCCCCCCCTCTCTCCGTATCTTTCCTATCCCCCCTCTCTCCGTATCTTTCCTACCCCCCCTCTCTCCGTATCTTTCCTACCCCCCCCTCTCTCCGTATCTTTCCTACCCCCCCCTCTCTCCGTATCTTTCCTACCCACCCCCCCTCTCTCCGTATCTTTCCTATCCCCCTCTCTCCGTATCTTTCCTACCCCCCCTCTCTACCGATCTTTCCTACCCCCCCCTCTCGCCGTATCTTTCCTACCCCCCCTCTCTCTCCGTATCTTTCTTCCCCCCCCTCTCTCCGTATCTTTCCTACCCCCCCTCTCTCCGTATCTTTCCTACCCCCCCCTCTCTCCGTATCTTTCCTACCCCCCCTCTCTCCGTATCTTTCCTATCCCCCCTCTCTCCGTATCTTCCTACCCCCCCTCTCTCCGTATCTTTCCTACCCCCCCCTCTCTCCGTATCTTTCCTACCCCCCCTCTCTCCGTATCTTTCCTACCCCCCCCCTCTCCGTATCTTTCCTACCCCCCCCTCTCTCCGTATCTTTCCTATCCCCCCCTCTCTCCGTATCTTTCCTACCCCCCCTCTCTCCGTATCTTTCCTACCCCCCCCTCTCTCCGGTATCGTTCCTACCCCCCTCTCTCCGTATCTTTCCTACCCCCCCTCTCTCCGTATCTTTCCTACCACCCCTCTCTCCGTATCTTCCTACCCCCCTCTCTCCGTATCTTTCCTACCCCCCCCTCCTCTGTATCTTTCCTACCCCCCTCTCTCCGTATCTTTCCTACCCCCCCCCTCTCTCCGATACTTTCCTATCCCCCCTCTCTCCGTATCTTTCCTACCCCCCCTCTCCCCCCTCTCTCCGTATCTTCCTACCCCCCCCTCTCTCCGTATCTTTCCTACCCCCCCCTCTCTCCGATCTTTCCTACCCCCCCCTCTCTCTCCGTATCTTTCCTATCCCCCCTCCTCTCCGTATCTTTCCTACCCCCCCCTCTCTCCGTATCTTTCCTACCCCCCCTCTCTCCGTATCTTTCCTACCCCCCCCTCTCTCCGTATCTTTCCTACCCCCCCTCTCTCCGTATCTGTCCTACCCCCCTCTCTCCGTATCTTTCCTACCCCCCCCTCTCTCCGTATCTTTCCTACCCCCCCTCTCTCCGTATCTTTCCTATCCCCCCTCTCTCCGTATCTTTTCCTACCCCCCCTCTCTCCGTATCTTTCCTACCCCCCCCTCTCTCCGTATCTTTCCTACCCCCCCCTCTCTCCGTATCTTTCCTACCCCCCCCTCTCTCCGTATCTTTCCTACCCCCCCCTCTCTCCGTATCTTTCCTACCCCCCCCTCTCTCCGTATCTTTCCTACCCCCCCTCTCTCCGTATCTTTCCTATCCCCCCCCCTCTCCGTATCTTTCCTACCCCCCCCTCTCTCCGTATCTTTCCTATCCCCCCTCTCTCCGTATCTTTCCTACCCCCCCCTCTCTCCGTATCTTTCCTACCCCCCCCCTCTCTCCGTATCTTTCCTACCCCCACCTCTCTCCTATCTTTCCTACCCCCCCTCTCTCCCGATCTTTCCTACCCCCCCCTCTCTCCGTATCTTTCCTACCCCCCCCTCTCTCGTATCTTTCCTACCCCCCCTCCCTCTCCGTATCTTTCTATCCACCCTCTCTCCGTATCTTCTCCCACCCCCCCTCTCCTCCGATCTTTCCTCCCCCCCCTCTCTCCGTATCTTCCTACCCCCCCTCTCTCCGTAGCTTTCCTATCCCCCCCTCTCTCCGTATCTTTCCCACCCCCCCTCCGTATCTTTCCTACCCCCCCTCTCCTCCGTATCTTTCCTACCCCCCCTCTCTCCGTATCTTTCCTAACCCCCCCCTCTCTCCGTATCTTTCCTACCCCCCCTCTCTCCGTATCTTTCCTACCCCCCCTCTCTCCGTATCTTTCCTACCCCCCCTCTCTCTGTATCTTTCCTATCCCCCCTCTCTCCGTATCTTTCCCACCCCCCCTCCGTATCTTTCCTACCCCCCCTCTCTCCGTATCTTTCCTATCCCCCCTCTCTCCGTATCTTTCCTACCCCCCCTCTCTCCGTATCTTTCCTACCCCCCCTCTCTCCGTATCTTTCCTACCCCCCCTCTCTCTGTATCTTTCCTACCCCCCCTCTCTCCGTATCTTTCCTACCCCCCCTCTCTCCGTATCTTTCCTACCCCCCCTCTCTCCGTATCTTTCCTACCCCCCCTCTCTCCGTATCTTTCCTACCCCCCCTCTCTCCGTATCTGTCCTACCCCCCCTCTCTCCGTATCTTTCCTACCCCCCCTCTCTCCGTATCTTTCCTACCCCCCCCTCTCTCCGTATCTTTCCTACCCCCCCCTCTCTCCGTATCTTTCCTACCCCCCCCTCTCTCCGTATCTTTCCTACCCCCCCTCTCTCCGTATCTTTCCTACCCCCCCCTCTCTCCGTATCTTTCCTACCCCCCCTCTCTCCGTATCTTTCCTACCCCCCCCTCTCTCCGTATCTTTCCTACCCCCCCTCTGTATCTTTCCTATCCCCTCTCTCCTTCTCTCTCACATACTCACAGGGTTTAACAGGTGATAGGGGCAGCTGAACAGAGATACAAAGACTCTGTTTGGTTTGAGCTCTGAGGCATTGACTAAAGCCCAATCCTTGCTTCTGTCTGCCTCTCATTCTCCTGATTGGAGTAGCTGAGTTTCACACAGACATATCCCATTACACAGCACAGTCCCTAGGACCACTGGTGGTCAGGCTAGATGGGGTATTATATCACCCTTCTGAGCCTGGTTCCTCTCTAGGTGTCTTCCTAGGTACCTGTCTTTCTAGGGAGTTTTTCCTAGCGACCGTGCTTCTACATCTGAATTGCTTTGTGGTTTTAGGCTGGGTGTCAGTATAGCACTTTGACAACTGCTGATGTAAAAAGGGCTTTATAAAATACATTTGATTGATTGATATCAGGTCGCTACATCAAGGTCACACACAGAAAACACATTCATAGGAGGACAGTTCTGACACTAAGCCCACAGACATGAACAGTTGTTATAACATCTATATGATGTTATGATATTACAAGGACCAGGTATCACTTCTATATGATATGATATTAGAAGGAACCGTTATCACTTCTCTATGATGTTATGATATTCGACTGTTAGGTACTTATTGATGTTGTGAAGCTTTGTAGGGATTGTTATGACAGACTATTGTTGTGGCAGCACATGAAATATTGGGCCCTATATTTAGCAAAAAATCAGTTTGTACTTGTTTTTAGAGCTAAAATAATTTACTATGACCTACAATAACATCTTATGTTTATTTCACAAATGCAGTACACTGTAACTCCTGTATATATTCTACAATCTACTGACCTAAAAAGTTTAGATACAGTTGAAGTCGGAAGTTTACGTACACCTTAGCCAAATACATTTAAACTCAGTTTTTCATAATTCCTGACATTTAATTCTAGTTAAAATTCCCTGTCTTAGGTCAGTTAGGATCACCACTTTATTTTAAGAATGTGAAATGTCAGAATAATAGTAGAGATAATTATTTCTTTAATCTTTTATTTCTTTCATCACATTCCCAGTGGGTCAGAAGTTTACATACACTCAATTAGTATTTGGTAGCATTGCCTTTAAATTGTTTAACTTGGGTGAAACGTTTCGGGTAGCCTTCCACAAGCTTCCCACAATAAATTGGGTGAATTTTGGCCTATTGCTCTTGACAGAGCTGGTGTAACTGAATCAGGTTTGTAGGCCTCCTTGCTCGCACACGCTTCTTCAGTTCTGCCCACAAATTTTCTATAGGATTGAGGTCAGGGCTTTGTGATGGCCACTCCAATATCTTGACTTTGTTGTCCTTAAGCCAATTTGCCACAACTTTGGAAGTATGCTTGGGGTCATTGTCCATTTGGGAGACCCATTTGCGACCAAGCTTTAACTTCCTGACTGATGTCTTGAGATGTTGCTTCAATGTATCCACATAATTTTCCTCCCTCATGATGTCATCTATTTTGTGAAGTGCACCACTCCCTCATGCAGCAAAGCACTCCCACAACATGATGCTACCACCCCCGTGCTTCACGGTTGGGATGGTGTTCTTCGGCTTGCAAGCCTCCCCCTTTTTCCTCCAAACATAACGATGGTCTTATGGCCAAACAGTTCTATTTTTGTTTGATCAGACCAGAGGACATTTCCCCAAAAAGGACGATCTTTGTCCCCATGTGCAGTTGCAAATTGTAGTCTTGCTTTTTTATGGTGGTTTTGGAGCAGTGGCTTCTTCCTTGCTGAGCGGCCTTTCAGGTTATGTCGATATAGGACTTGTTTTTACTGTGGATATAGATACTTTTGTACCTGTTTCCTCCAGTATCTTCACAAGATTCTTTGCTGTTGTTTTGGGATTGATTTGCACTTTTCGCACCAAAGTACATTCATCTCTAGGAGACAATGCGTCTCCTCCTTTCTGAGCGGTATGACGGCTGCATGGTCCCATGGGGTTTATACTTGCGTACTATTGTTTGTACAGATGAGCGTGGTACCTTCAGGCATTTGGAAATTGCTCCCAAGGATGAACCAGACTTGTGGAGGTCTACAATTGTTTTTCTGAGGTCTTGGCTGATTTCTTTAGATTTTCCCATGATGTCAAGTAAAGAGGCACTGAGTTTGAAGATAGGCCTTGAAATACATCACAGGTACACCTCAATTAGCCTATCAGAAGCTCTAAAGCTATGACATCATTTTCTGGAATTTTCCAAGCTTTTTAAAGGCACAGTCAACTTAGTGTATGTAGACTTCTGACCCACTGGAATTGTGATACAGTGAATTATAAGTGAAATAATCTGTCTGTAAACAATTGCTGCAAAAATTACTTGTGTCATGCCGACTTGCCAAAATGTCCTAACCGACTTGCCAAAACTATAGTTTGTTAACAAGAAATGTGTGGAGTGGTTGAAAAACGAGTTTTAATGACTCCAACCTAAGTGTATGTAAACTTCCGACTTCAACTGTATGTATACGTCTGTTTGAGCCTCTCTCCCCCACCCTGATGTTTCCCTCTCTCCTCCAGTTCCTGCTGATCTTTAGGCGAGCAGCGGCAGGCGAGCTGCAGGAGGAGAGTGGTCTGATGGCTCTGGCCAGACTGTCTGAGATAGACGTCTCCACAGAGGGAGTCATGGGGGCACGGGACTTCTTTGAGGCTAAGGTAGGAGTGGGATGGAGGAAGAGGAGAGAGAGAGTGTGTGTGTGTATGTATGTGTGAGAAAAGGGTTGGCTATGTGTCAACATTATAGAATCAATGCCCATGATGAACCAGGGTGATTGGACAAGGGGAGGGTGTGTGACGTGTGTTAAGTTTCCCAGATGTATAGTTGTGAATACTTGAGGAAATGCAGGTCACAGTAGGTGGGCCACAAGCGCTCAGCTATTTTAAGACCTGACGTGCATTAGCTGGCCTGATTCATTCCTCGTCTCTCCCATCATAACAGGATTGTACACCAGCATGTCTTAGGCCACATCCACCTCTAGTGGACAGAGAGAGAAATACAGTGTGTGTGTGTGTGTGTGTGTGTGTGTGTGTGTGTGTGTGTGTGTGTGTGTGTGTGTGTGTGTGTGTGTGTGTGTGTGTGTGTGTGTGTGTGTGTTTTGTGCTGTTTTTGAGTTTGCAGTGTAGATTGAAATGATCTAATGTTTCAGGTACAGATTCAGTAGTGATGGAATTCAGTGGTGTTATACAGTGCATTCTGAAATTATTCAAACCCCTTGAGGTTTTCCACATTTTGTTACGTTTCAGCCTTATTCTAAAATAGATTACATCGTTTTTTCCCCTCATCAATCCACACCCATAATGACAAATCAAAAACAGGTTTTTCAACATTTTTACAAATGACGCTACAAGCTTGGCACACCTGTTTTGGGGGTTTCTTCCATTCATCTCTGCAGATCCTCTCAAGCTCTGTCATGTTGGATGGGGAGCATCAATACACAGCTATTTTCAGGTCACTTCAGAGATGTTCGATCAGGTTCAAGTCCGGGCTCTGGCTGGGCCACTCAAGGACATTCAGAGACTTGTCCCGAAGCCACTCCTGCATTGTCTTGGCTGTGTGCTTGGGTTGTTGTCCTGTTGGAAGGTGAACATTTGTACTTTGCTTCGTTCATCTTTCCCTCGATCCTGACTAGTCTCCCAGTCCCTGCCGCTGAAAAACCTCCCCACAGTATGATGCTGTCACCACCATGCTTCACAGTACGGATGGTGCCAGGTTTCCTCCAGACGTGACGCTTGGCATTCAGGCCAAAGAGTTCAATCTTGGTTTCATCAGATCAGAGAATCTTGTTTCTCGTGGTCTTTAGGTGACCTTTAGGTTCCTTTTGGCAAACTCCAAACGGGTTGTCATGTTTCTTCTACTGAGGAATGGCTTTCGTCTGGCCACTCTACCATAAAGGCCTGATTGGTGGAGTGCTGCAGAGAAGGTTGTCCTTCTGGAAGGTTCTCCCATCTCCACAGAGGAACTTTGAAGCTCTGTCAGAGTGACCATCAGGTTCTTGGTCACCTCCCTGACCAAAGCCCTTCTCCCCCGATTGCTCAGTTTGGCCGGGCGGCCAGCTCCAGGAAGAGTCTTAGTGGTTCCAAACTTCTTCCATTTAATAATGTTCTTGGGGACCTTCAATGCTACATAAATGTTTTGGTACCCTTCCCCAGATCTGTGCCTCGACACAATTCTGTCTCTGGGCTTTTTGGTTTATACATTTACCACCATTTCTAAAAACCTGTTTTCACTTTGTCATTATGGGGTATTGTATGTAGATTGATGAGGAAAACAATTCATTTGATCCATTTTAGAATAAGGCTGTAGTGTAACAAAATGTGGAAGAAGTCAAGGGATCTGAATACTTTTCGAATTCACTGTATAATCCCTGGCTGTACTGTAGATCTAATAGTGTGTTGTATGGTGCAGGTGCAGGCTCTAAAGGTGGGCAGTAAGTTTGAGGCTGAGATCCGAGAGGAGCAGGAGGAACGGAAGAGACAGGCGCTTGATAGGAAACAGAGACGGGCTGCCTTCAAAGAGCTGCAATCTGCCTTCTGCTCATAATGCAGTGCACACACACTGAAACACACACACGTGCACACTGAAACACACACACTGAAACACACACACACACACAAACTAAAACATGCATGATCATGCGCATACTCACTTGCACATTAAGGGATGTTTTAAAGTTCCATAGCTTCCCTGAATACACACATAATAACATTTGATTGAATAATGAAAGTTTGATATTAAGGTTATTGTTATGATATGACTGTTGTGATTTATTGTTATTATTTTTCTAATTAACATGATTGTATTAGCTATTATACACAATATTCTCACTTAGTTTAAACAGTGAGGTCATACCTATTTTAAGAAAATAGATTTCTATTTCCCATCAATAATGAAATTGTTTAATGTTTGATGTACATTACAGAAAAGGTTATGTGGAGCAATGTATTGACCAATTTATGCGTAGAAGGCAAAGGAGCGTTAAAATACCTGTGTCCAAAAAAAGTCCCTAGCCACCTTTTTCTGTTGAAACCTTTAAAAATCACTAAATGAATATACGTTTTTACTATTGGCATATTTTAGGTGGTGCTGTTGTATTGAATATTGACTTGTAATCCATGTTTGTTTAATTTCTAGAAACATACCATCATGTAACACTGTAGCATTATGCTGTCTTATTTGTTCTGAAATGAAAAGGAAATGGATGTATTGTATTTTTCCATAAATAAAACAATGGTAATCACATTCTGTGTGCTTTTATTCTAGTGATGTCATCATTTGCTGGTCTGATAAGTTTCAAACAGCTGTCGTACAGTACCGGTGAGGAAACAGAGGGTTAAATACACAACATGTAATGAATGGGATTGGAACCAGGTGTTTAGGAAGACAAGACAAAACCAATGGAAAATGGATCAATGATGGCTAGAAGACCGGTGACGTCGACCGCCGAACACCACCCGAACAAGGAGGGGCATCGACTTCGGCAGAAGTCGTGACACACATTTTGTTACATTACAGCCTTATTCTAAAATTGATTACATTCTAAAAAAGTGTCATCAATCTACACACAATACTCCACAATGACAAACCAAAAACAGTTTTTTTAGACATTTTTGGAAATTTAGAATAAAAAAACAAAACTGAAATATCACATTTACTTAAGTATTCAGACCCTTTACTCAGTACTTTGTTGAAGCACCTTTGGCAGCGATTACAGCCTCAGGTCTTCTTGAATATGACATTACAAGCTTGGCACATCTGTATTTGGAGAGTTTCTCCCAATGCTCTCTGCAGATCCTCTCAAGCTCTGTCAGGTTGGATGAGGAGCGTCGGACATTATCCCTACAGTGAAGCATGATGGTGGCAGCATCATGCTGTGGGGATGTTTTTCAGCGGCAGGGACTGGGAGACCAGTCAGGGATGAGGGAAAGATGAACGGAGCAAATTACCGAAAGATCCTTGATGAAAACCTGCTCCAGAGTGCTCAGTACCTCAGACTGGGGACAAATGTTCACCTTCCAACAGGACAACGAACCTAAGCACACAGTCAAGACAATGCAGGAGTGGCTTTGGGACAGCTCTCTGAATGTCCTTGAGTGACTCAGCCTGAACTCGGACTTGAATCCGATCATACATCTCTGGAGAGACCTGAAAATAGCAACTGAATACTTACTGAGCACTCTGGAGCAGGTTTTCATCAAGGATCTCTCGGTAATTTGCTCCAGGTGTGTGCCTTTTTATAATTAATGTCCAATCAATTGAATTTGCCACAGGTGGACTCCAATAAAGTTTTAGAAACATCTCAAGGATGATCATAAGTTCATTTCCGAGTCTCATAGCAAAGTGTCTGAATACTTATGTAAATAAGGTATTTCTGTTTTTTTTATAAATTTGCAAACATTTAGAAAAACCTGTTTTCACTTTGTCATTAAGGGTATTGTGTGTAGATCGAGAATGTTTTATTTAATCCTATTTAGAATAAGGCTGTAATGCAAGAACATTTGGAAAAAGTCAAGGGGTCTGAATACTTCCCGAATGCACTGTACTAACAGGAGGCAGCATGGTAGCGAGGCTGACTTGGTTGAGTACCGTACACGCCCAGCTGTAATACCATGGTCATACAGGATTACATTCAACATGTATATAATATTATGTGTTATTGTGAGAGAACCTGTGAAATGAAGTATGAGAAAGTATGAACAAGTAATGTTTCTCCATTTGAATTGTTCAGAAAATATTATTTTATTTCATGTAATGTACACTGTACAAGCCATTGGAACATGTATTATGTTACAATAAGATTTAATCTCTGAAAATCAGGGCTTTCCATAACATTATTTTCATTTACTTTTTAATATTTGTGTTTTGCTGTTGACTCATGCATACATGCATGATGTAATAGTGATTTTCGTCTTTACATAAATTCAAAGGGAAAACGTAAAGATGATCTACTGACATCGTTCTCCAAACCTTTAACCTATCACTAAAGTGCTCAATCTAAAGTCATAGCATTTTACATATTGAACATGTGTAATCAATGTATAACATAGTATTACATTTAATCTTTGGCTAATATTTGGTGTAAATAGGCACACACTGATTTCAGTGAAGACTTCTTATAAACATTTAAGGCAGTAATCTAATACATTTTCAGTTAAATCAACTGAATTTTTCTAAGGCATGATAGAAATTTCTGACAGTTCAATATTATATACCTCAGTTTAAAATTATTGAAGACATTGAGTTGTCACCTTTCAAAGTAGGCTCCTCTAGACTACAGAGGCTGCGTTTACACAAACAGCCAAATTCTGATATATATACAGTACCAGTCAAAAGATTGGACACACTTACTCATTCAAGGGTTTGAATTCTACGTTGTAGAATAATAGTGAAGACATCAAAACTATGAAATAACACATTTGGAATAATGTAGTAACCAAAAAAGTGCTAAACAAATCAAAATACATTTTATATTTGAGATTCTTCAAAGTAGCCACCCTTTGCCTTGATGAAAGCTTTGCACACTCTTGGAATTCTCTCAACCAGCTTCAAATGGAATCATTTTCCAACAGTCTTGAATGAGTTCCCACATATGCTGAGCACTCGTTGGCTGCTTTTCCTTCACTTTGCGGTCCAACTCATCCCAAACCATCTCATTTGGGTTGAGGTTGGGTGATTGTGGAGGCCAGGTCATCTGATGCAGCACTCTATCACTCTCCTTCTTGGTCAAATAGCCCTTACACAGCCTGGAGGTGTGTTGGGTCACTGTCCTGTTGAAAAACAAATGCAGAATGCTGTGGTAGCATGCTGGCTAAGTGTGCCTTGAATTCCAAGTACTTCACCGACAGTGTCACCAGCAAAGCGCAATCACACTTCCTCCATGTGTCACGGTGAGAACCACACATGCAGTGTTCATCCGTTCACCTACTCTGCGTCTCACAAAGACACGACATTTGGAACCAAAAATCAAAAATGTGGACTCATCAGATCAAAGGACAGATTTCCACCGGTATAATGTCCATTGCTTGTGTTTCTTGGCCTAAGCAAATGTCTTCTTATTATTTGTGTCCTTTAGTAGTGGTTTCTTTGCAGCAATTTGACTATGAAGGCCTGATTCACGCAGTCTCTGAACAGTTGATGTCGAGATGTGTTTGTTACTTGAACTCTGTGAAGCATTTATTTGGGCTGCAATGTCTGATGCTGGTAACTCTAATGAATGTATCCTCTGCAGCAGAGATAACTCTGGGTCTTCCTTTCCAGTGGCTCTCCTCAAGAGAGCCAGTTTCATCATAGCGCTTGATGGTTTTTGGGACCGCACTTGAAGAAACATAAAACATTTGTGACATTTTCCGCACTGATTGACCTTCATGTCTTAAAGTAATGATGGACTGTAATTTCTCTGTGCTTATTTAAGCTGTTCTTGACATAATATGGACTTGGTCTTTTACCAAATAGGGCTATCTTCTGTATACCACCCCTACCTTGTCAAAACACAACTGATTGGCTCAAACGCATTAAGAAGGAAAGAAATTCCACAAATAAACTTTTAACAATGCACACCTGTTATTTGAAATGCATTCCAGGTGACTACCTCATGAAGCTGGTTGAGAGAATGCCAAGAGTGTGCAAAGCTGTCAATGAAAATGGTGGCTACTTTGAAGAAACTCAAATCTAAAATATATTTTGATTTGTTTAACACTTTTTTGGTTACTACATGATTCCATATGTGTTATTTCATAGTTTTGATGTCTTCACTATTATTTTACATTGTTGAAAATTGTACAAATAATGAAAAAACATTGAATGTGTAGGCGTGTCCAAACTTTGACTGGCACTGTATATACAAAATATATATATTTTTTATCACAAGTTGGTATTTTGTCCAATCAGATAAGGTCTTTTTCCAATAATTGGACAAAATATCAGATTTGGGCTGCCTGTGTAAATGCAGCCAGAGTGTATTCCATAGCAGCACAGTGTTATTGATTGTGGAATATCATCCTTCATGGCAGTGAATGTGCCTGTTGGTTCTAGAGATCACAGGTAACTAGAACATGCTCTACAATTTAGTGATCTTCAATCCACTGGATAGATGCCCTTTGGTATGTACGGTTGCTTAACCAGATAGCAGAGCCATAGAAACCTGTCCCTCCCATATTGCCCCTAACTCTCCATTTTCTGCCCCTATTTAATTTTTACAAATTTCTACATTGTAGAACAATGGGGAAGAACTCAAAACTATGAAAT
Organism: Salmo trutta; assembly: GCF_901001165.1. Lineage (NCBI taxonomy): Eukaryota > Metazoa > Chordata > Actinopteri > Salmoniformes > Salmonidae > Salmo > Salmo trutta. Next base: position 76,173,728 of record NC_042969.1, read on the forward strand.
AACACATATGGATCATGTTGTCACCAAAGAAGTGTTTAAACAAATCAAAATATATTTTATATTTTAAATTATTCAAAGTAGCCACCCTTTGCATTGATGACAGCTTTGCACATTCTTGGCATTCTCTCATCCAGCTTCACCTGGAACGCTTTTCAGACTGTCTTGAAGGAGTTGCCATATAGGCTGAGCACTTTGTGTGCTGCTTTTCCTTCAGTCTGCTGTCCAACTCCCAAACCATCTCAATTGGGTTGAGGTCGGGTCATTGTGGAAGGCAGGTCATCTGATGCAGCACTCCATCACTCTCCTTCTTGGTCAAATAGCCCTTACACAGGCTGGAGGTGTGTTGGGTCATTGTCCTGTTGAAAAACAAATGATAGTCCCACTAAGTGCAAACCAGATGGGATGGCGTATCGCTGCAGAATGCTGTGGTAGCCATGCTAGTTAAGTGTGCCTTGAATTCTAAATGAATCTCAGACACTGTCACCAGCAAAGAACCTCCACACCATCACACCTCCTCCATGTTTTCATGGTGGAAACCACACATGCGGAGGTCATCCGTTCACCTGCATCTCACAAAGACACGGCGGTTTGAACCAAAAATCTGAAATTTGGACAGATTTCCACCGGTCTATTGTCCATTGATTGTATTTCTTGGCCCAAACAAGTCTCTTCTTATTATTGGGGTCCTTTAGTAGTGGTTTCTTTGCAGCAATTCGACCATGAAGGCCTGATTCACGCAGTCTCCTCTGAACAGTTGATCTGGAGATGTGTCTGTTACTTGAACTCTGTGAAGCATTTATTTGGGCTGCAATTTCTGAGGCTGGTAACTCTAATGAACGTATTCTCTGCAGCAGAGAACTCTGGGTCTTCCTTTCCTGTGGTGGTCCTCATGAGAGCCAGTTTCATCATAGCGCTTGATGGTTTTTGCGACTGCACTTGAAGAAACTTTCACAGTTCTTGACATTTTCAGAATTGAATGACCTTCATGTCTTAAAGTAATGATGGACTGTCATTTCTCTTTGCCAAGACTGTTCAAAGCTGTCATCAAGGCAAAGGGTGGCTACTTTGAAGAATCTCAAATATAAAATAAATTTAGATTTTGTTAAGTTTTTTGATTACAACTTGATTCCATATGTGTTATTTCATAGTTTTGATATCTTCACTATTATTCTACAATGTAGAAAATAGTACAAATAAAGAAAAACCCTTGAACGAGTAGGTGTGTCCAACCTTTTGACTGGTACTATATATATAGACCTGGAACCCACCCATCCCACATTGCTCTCTGTCCCTTACTCCTCTCACCTATTACCCTCTTCCCCTTCTCCCATTCCTCGTTCTCCCTTTCTTCCTGCCCATCCTTCCCTTCCACCCTCCTCCTTCCCCACCCTTACTCCATCCTGTCACTCCCATCCCCGTTGATTTGCACCACACACTCCTTGTCCAGAGGCTCATTGCAGTGGGCAATGCCAAAGTGCTGACTGCTCACCTGGTACCTGCCTTGCTTGTCCAACCCCATAGCGGGCACAAAGCGCCGCTCAAACTGGATCTCCTGGCGCAGGTAGGACGTCCTCTTCTGGCAGGCGTCGCCCGTGCCCTCCTGGGAGGCGGAGAGAAACACCACTAGCTCAAAATGGCTGGCGCTGCCCTCACGCAGGGCCGGGTAAAGGGGGCTGTGGCGGTCCAGGATGTGGTAGAAGGTGAGGGGGAAGATGAAGAAGGGGCAGGGGCGCGGGCCCAGCCGGTCCAGCTGGAAGTCCAGGTTGGTCTGGTGCAGGACCTGGTCGTCTCTCTGTTCGTACAGCACGGCACTGACCTCCACGTCCACCAGGGGGCGGCGCAGAAGGTTGGTGGCCCGGAACATGAGGCAGGGCTGGCCCTGGTGCTGACCCACCACCGCCTGGGGGCTGAACTGGATGGCCCCCGCACGCTTCTGGGGACGGGCGATCTTAGCCACAAATGCACCTGAGAGTGGGGAAGGGAGAGAGAGAAAGTGCGGATGTAGATATCAGTAGTTTTCCTCAGAAATATGTTGTGTTGTTGTTTTTTTATCTCTAGAGACCCAGGTGAGACAAAGATTGAGTATAAACAAGAAAGTAAAATAATAGAATAAGAAAGAAAAAAAATGCAAGATGAAGAACACCAAACAGCTGTACCCTCAGCATTGAAACGGACAACAACAACCTGAGAAAGTGAGAAAGAGAAGTGATCCTCTCCATTAGAAAGTACCTGTGATGAAAGCTTCCAGCATGAGCCCCAGCAGCATCTGAACCGCCAGCAGGGCTATAGCGCTGGGACAGTCCCCACTGGGGAACATGGTGCCGTACCCAATGGTCAGCTGGGTCTCCAGGGAGAAGGAGAAGGCTGCGGTGAAGCTGGTGATGTATTTGACACACACCACGTGTCCCTCTGGAGGAGCGTCGTGGTCCTCCACCGCCAGGTCTCCATTGAGGTGGGCCAGTAGGTACCACAGGCAGGCGAACAGCAGCCAGTGGGCCACAAAGGAGGTGCAGAAGGCCAAGAGGACCCAGCGCCAGCGCAGGCACACCACTGCCCCCCACAGGTCCTGCAGGGGAGAGCCAGGGTGTATATACCCATTCAATTATTGCTGGTTTCCCAGACAGAGATAAACGCCTGATCCTGGTCTTATGATCAAGTTCAATGGATATTCTCAATTGAGAGTTTAAATTCAGGGATAGTCTTAATCTATGCCTGCAAAACCGACCCATAGAGTGTCTGTGTGTAACTTTTGATTTTAAGTTTACTTTTCCATTAAGTCAGCAGCACCTCTTCAACTATTTATGGTGTGTGTCAACTCATTTATTTTACCTGTAGGGCTAGCAGCCAGGCAGAGGCCGAGGCCCAGGAGGGCCACAGGCCAGGAGAGGGAGGGGAGGAGCGCAGGGCGCAGTGACCATCCTTGGTCACTAGGCGCTGGCAAGACAGGTAGGACGGGGATGATGTGGACAACAGGAGAGGGGAGGAGGAGACCTTGTTCCCGTCCAGGTCATTGGTTGTTTTGGTCGTCATGGTTACAGGGAGGTGAGAGGTTGAGGGCAGGCGAGTGGGCAGGTCAGGATGAAGGTATCTGGAAACAAGCACAATCATGCCAAGAATCATAGAAGACCGTTTATAATAACTTTGTAAACATGGACAACTTTGACTTTACAAATCCACTTTGACATTGTTATGTAGTTAGTTATGTACATAGGGGGACAGACAGAGAGAGACAGAAACTTCCAGAAACGTCTAGAATGTTGTTGCAGGTGATTAGAGATGTGCTCAGTGGGGTATCTGTCAGTGGAACACAGCGACATGCAGAGCAGGAATGTGGTGAGTTTAATCTTGGAGGAACAGACTCAGTAACAATCACTACAGTACCAGACTGGGACTTCTCTCTCCCATCTGCTCTCTAGTCTTGTTCAGCAACATGTTAGAATGCTTTATGGGTGATCACTGTGATAAATAACACACACCCTCCTCATGTACTGACTGTAGACTATATGATGGGACGTTTTTAGAGTGTGATGATGTTTGAGGTTTATATGAAAATAAATGTCATTCTGTGAGATTAAAGATTTTTTTTTATGAACCCATGAAGTCTCTTGTTTGCATTGTGTATGTACAGTATTTGCTAGCTGTAAGAGATGAGCTGAGAAAACACTGCACATACATTTTATAAACAATTATTTTAAGTGCTGTATCTAACTCACATCATGGACCAGAAGGACTTAAAGGATGCATGGCGAAAAAAGGGTCCTGTTTATAACTTTAGCCTGTAAATTGTGCACCATATACTGTCTGTAAGTATAAATGGAATATACAGCTAACAAAGCTATTCTTTTGAATCAAACACACTTCAATAAATGTAAATGTCAAAAGCTGTGCAATGTTTGTACAGTTAACGAAGTAGAAAATCAACTGGGAAATTGTGTTGTCGTTCTTTTCTGTCTATTAGACGCAGACAATTACACTCGGTAGTAAAAACTAGCCCTGAGCCTTGAATATACACGAGGACAGTCACAAAAGACGAAATCGTTGCTCAATGTCGTGGGAACCTCACTGGAGTAACTCTATGTTTCTAAGGTCTTTTATTCATCAACATTTTAATTGGGGAATATTGAGGCACTTATGTTGGCTAATTAAATTACAGATTCGTTACAGTCAGAACCAGTGGTGGGAAAAGTACCCATTTGTCATACTTGAGTAAAAGTAAAGATACGTCAATAGAAAATGACTCAAGTAAAAGTGAATATCACCCAGTAAAATAATACTTGAGTAAAAGTCTAAAAGTATTTGGTTTTAAATAAACTTAAGTGTCAAAAGTAAATGTAATTGCTAAAATACAATATTGTCCAATTCCTTATATAAAGCAAACCAGGGAAAGCCAGGGGCATGCTCCAATCATTTATAAATGAAGCATGTGTGTTTAGTGAGTTCACCAGATCAGAGACAGTAGGGATCACCAGGGATGTTCTCTTAATAAGTGAGTGAATTGGACCACTTTCCTGTCCTGCTAATCATTCAAAATGTAACAAGTCATTTTGGGTGTCAGGGAAAATGTATGGAGTAAAATGTAAATCATTCTCTTTCGGAATGTAGTGAAGTAAAAGTAAAAGTTGTCAAAATATAAATAGTTAAGTACAGATAGAAAAAAACAACTTAAGTAGTACTTTCAAGTATTTTTACTTAAGTACTTTACACCACTGGTCAGAAATAATCACTGGCACGGGCTAAAGAGTCAGTCTGCAGCGGCTAGCTGCTAGCTACCACTTCTGCTCTCTAGGCCAAGCATGGGACTGTTATTACAGAAATACTATAGGGTAATGGGTAAGCATGGCTATGTGTTAGTGCAGTAAGAAGCGCTTCATTGTCCTGAGGTGGCGGGATGCCAGCTTGAGAGAGGCCATCAGAGAGGCCGTCACATGAGGGGCATGCGGCGTGCAGGGGAGGCAAAAACACACACAGTGGTTACAAATCTCCAATGTCCCCCACAGTCTGTTGGGCCTGGCGGCCATTTTCTCCTCAGTATGTGTGTGAGATAGCGGCGGCTGTTAGATGATGCTAACAACAGCACTCTTTCTCTGTGGGCTCTCTCTGTGGATGGATGAGGAGGCTCAGTGGCTGCTGGGATAGTTTGAGGTTGTTGTTTGGGGTTGTTGGTTGGAGATAGCTTGGCTACATTGCTCCCTAAGCTAAAGCTTAGTTTAGCCAACAATGATACAATCATCAGAGGGCCCTCTATCACTGCAAAGTGCGGTGCAGGAGAGTTTGCCATTTTCCAGCGGATACGTTCATTGTAGATAATACATTACCAGCACGTTATTGAGTGTTTGTCTTAGGTGCCAAAGTTTAAGGGGGTATAGGTATATGTAGGAGGAGACTATTTTACCTGTCCTCTGATTTATCCCTCCACTAGCCTCCACTGGTATTGATTACCGCATCTTACATATGTTGAAGTTTAATGGTACAACCTGTCCACCTCTGTTTCATAACCACAGATAAAGCATTTACAGGATTTATCTATAATATAACTGAGTCTATAACTGTTTAGCTCCAGGTGGTTAACAGGTTCCCCCTCTAAAGTCCAGCTTTACCCCCATCCCAATAGAGATTCAATGAGAACCTGATAACCACCTGGAGCTAAACAGTTAGACTCAGTTATATTATAGATACATCCTGTAAATGCTTTATCTGTGGTTATGAAACAGAGTTGGACAGGTTGTGCAAGTTGACCTCCCTTTGTCCTACTTAGGCCTATATCTAACATGTTAAAAATGAAAAGAAACACCCATTTTGTTACTTCAAGCTGGAAAAAGTTGACCTGTTATTTGACTTCTTCAGTCTAGGGTCTCCGAGGGTACAAGCTGTGTTTATGTATTCATTTACATGTACATGATTGACAGTAGACACAGTCTTGGTTAAGTTTTGCTGGCATGGGTGATTCGGCTGGTCAATTTCTTGCACATTGTTCAAGAATGTTGCACAAACTCAATCTTGCAATTTGAATTTGAAAGTCAAACTTTTTTGGGACAGATTTTACAGCTTTTTCTGTTGTGATGCACCATAGTCTCATCTCTCTGTCTCCCTCTCTGTCTCTAACGCTGTGTCTCTCTCTGTCTGTCTCCCTCTCTGTCTCCCTCTCTGTCTCATACGCTGTGTCCCTCTCTGTCTGACTCTCTCTCTGTATCCCACTCTGTCTCTCTGTCTGTCTCCCTCTCTGTCTCTCTGTCTGTCTCTCTCTTTGTCTCTCTGTCTGTCTCTTTTTCTGTCTCTCCCTGTCGCTCACTCTATCTATCAATGTCTTTCTCTCTCTCACTCCTCTTTCTCTCTCTGTCTGTCTCTGTCTCCCTCTCTGTCTGTCTCCCTGTCTGTCTCCCTCTCTGTCTCCCTCTCCCTCTCTCTCAATCTGTCTCTCTATCGATGTCTGTCTCTCTCTCTGCCGCTGTTTCTCTCTCGCTGTCTCTCTGTCTCTCTCACACACTCGTATCACCCTCTCTCTCTTCCTCTCAGTGGACGGGGTCGTCTGACTCCCAGTCCGTCCGTAAGGTTACTCACCGTAGTATAGCACCAGGGCCAGCGATCACCCGTCTGATGGTGCCCTTTTCACCCGAGCGCTGATCCGAGGGCGGGCAAGAGGCGAGGCCAGGGGCGGGAAAACCACCAAATCCGTGCGTTGAGAAGATGGGGGGTAAATCCCGAGGTATTCCCGAGGTAAAGGAAGAAAAAGAAAGTGTCACCCCAGGAACTCTTCGGCGTGGGAGCCGGACTGAGCCCAACGCTCTGCTCTTCCGATCTGCAGCTCCGGCTCTCTGCCGAGGATGATTCGATTGGTCACATTACTCTGCATGTGGCCAATTAGTGTTCCCGGAAGGCGAGAGAGGGAGGAGAATAACCCAAAGAACAACACCTTGTCACAGTTCATTGACAGAGCCAGTTGTAGCTCCTCCGAGTCCTGTGGTTGGTAAGAGTAAATTAGTATAAGAATGATGATGAGAGAGAGGCTATGGAGGGGAAGGGTGACAACAGGGTGTCTTTGTGTGTGTGTGTGTGTGTGTGTGTGTGTGTGTGTGTGTGTGTGTGTGTGTGTGTGTGTGTGTGTGTGTGTGTGTGTGTGTGTGTGTGTGTGTGTGCAGGAGAGAAAGAGAAAGAGAAAGAGAAAGAGAAAGAAAGAGAGGGAGGCGGCGGAGAGAGAGTGTTGTTACTGTCTATCTGTCTGTCCACCCAGAAATAAGGGTCCTGTGTTTAAAATACCTCTTGCACGTAGACAGGTGGATAGCTTTCGCTTGTGCAGTCATGTCTAACTGGTGATAACTATATGAAGCATTATGAAAGTATTTGTACAGGGCCATGAAAGACAGGCCATGCTGCAGACGTTGGCTAATAAGACATCCAACTTATCCAACCATAATGTAACCTCAACCTAACCTTACCTCAGATAGTAAGGGTTTTATCTTTCCCCAAGAGTCATCATGTTATAGTGTTGCTATAGCATGTGATTTCAGATGTGACAGCCAATTCACAGTGCTTTGTTACTGGTTGGGCTGTAGTAAGGTCACAGCAGTTCAAAGGTCACAGCAGGCCGGGCCTCTGAGTCTGGTGCTCCTTAACTTCTTTGCATGCACACTATCAACTGTGCCCAGGTAAGCTCTGAAAGTTCGAAGAAAGATGCTGGGTAAGAGGAGTTGGAGGAGAGAGGGATTAGAAGGGGGAGAAAGAGGGAGGAAAAGGGGGAGAGAGGGAGGAGAAGGGGGAGATAGGGAGCTGGAAGGGGAAAGAGAGGGAAGAGAAGGTGGAGAAAGAGGGAGGAGAAGGGTGAGAGAGGGAGGAGTTGGGGAGAGAGGGAGTAGAAGGGGGTGAGAGAGGGAGTAGAAGGGGAGAGAGGGATTATAAGGGGGAGAGTGGGATTGATTGTTCCATTGCAAAATCTACCTTCACATTACTATCTACCCTCACTCTTTAATAAAGTCTTTCTGTTGCTAAAGTTTGCAATGTTGCAGAAGTTCAAAGTTCAAAGAAAGAGACTTGGCAAAATGGGTGGGGCTATATCTTGCCTGGTTGGCCTTGTCCGGGGTCATAGTGTCCCCCGAACCTCCCTGTCTCAGCCTCCAGTATCTATGCCGCAATAGTCTATGTGCTTGAGGGCTAGGATCTCTCTCTCTCTCTCTCTCTCTCTCTCTCTCTCTCTCAGGGGCTTTATTGCATGGGAAACATATGTTTACATTGACAAAGCAAGTGAAATAAACAATAAAAATGAACAGTAAACATTACACTCATAGAAGTTCCAAAATAATAAAGACATTTCAAATGTTATATTATGTCTATATACAGTGTTGTAACGATATGCACATAGTTAAAGTACAAAAGGGAAAATAAATAAACATAAATATGGGTTGTATTTACAATGGTGTTTGTTCTTTACTGGTTGCTCGTTTCTCGTGGCAACAGGTCACAAATCTTGCTGCTGTGACGACACACTGTGGTATTTCACCCAATAGATATGGGAGTTTATCAAAATTGGGTGTGTTTTCAAATTATATGTGTCTCTAATATGGTCATACATTTGGCAGGAGGTTAGGAAGTGCAGCTCAGTTTCCACCTCATTTTGTGGGCAGTGTGCACATAGCCTGTCTTCTCTTGAGAGCCAGGTCTGCCTGCGGCAGCCTTTCTCAATAGCAAGGCTATACTCACTGAATCTGTACATAGTCAAAGCTGTACATAGTCAAAGTTTGGGTCAGTCACAGTGGTCAGGTGTTCTGCCACTGTGTGCTCTCTGTTTAGGGCCAAGTAGCATTCTGCTTTTCTCTGTTTTCTTGTGAATTCTTTCCAATGTGTCAAGTAATTGTATTTTTGTTTTCTCATGATTTGGTTGGGTCTAATTGTGTTGGTGTCCTGGGGCTCTGTGGGGTCTGTTTGTGTTTGTGAACAGAGCCCCAGGACCAGCTTGCTTAGGGGACTCTTCTCCAGGTTCATCTCTCTGTAGTTGATGGCTTTGTTATGGAAGGTTTAGAAATCGCTTCCTTTAGGTGGTTGTAGAATTTAACGTCTCTTTTCTGGATTTTGATAGTTAGCGGGTATCGGCCTAATTCTGCTCTGCATGCATTATTTGGTGTTTTACGTTGTACGTGGAGGATATTTTTACAGAATTATTCGTACAGAGTCTCAATTTGGTGTTTGTCCCATTTTGTGAATTCTTGGTTGGTGAGCGGACCCCAGACCTTACAACCATGAAGGGCAATGCATTCTTTAACTGATTCAAGTATTTTTAGCCAGATCCTAATTGACATGTGGAATATTTGTAAGGGGTGTGTTGGTGCCAATTTCACCTCGTTCTACCCCTTCAACCAGGATGGTAGTTGCAAATTTGTCTCCGTTTATTACGGATGATCAAATCAGGAAAGAGCTGAGTCGTTTCGGTAAGTTTGCTAACAGTTTTCGTGTACGGTCGGCAGGTTTTCAGGCGGATGCTGTTATTAAGCATGTTGTTCATGTTTCTGAATAACAATGAGCAACAGCTAAAATTACATTTTAAAGTGAGGCATGGGGAGGGGCTCTATGCAGGGTTTGCCAGCACAGATAGTCTACGGTGTTTTGAGTGTGGGGATTTGGGGCATAAAAGCTTTGCGTGACCACATAAAGGCCGTAGACAAGGTGAGGGTACAGGGGTCAGTGGGGGAAATTGAGGTCAACGTGCAGGGGGCAATGAGACGCAGGCAGCAGAGGCTGGGCCTAGTCATGCCAGTGATGGTGGTGTACATGAGGCTGAGCCTAGTCAGGCTAGAGATGGTGGCATAGCTGAGGCTGGGCATAGTCATGCTATGGATGGTGGTGTAGATGAGGCTGGGCTTAGTCATGCTATGGATGGTGGTGTAGATGAGGCTGGGCTTAATCATGCTATGGATGGTGGTGTAGATGAGGCTGGGTCTAGTCAGGTTATGCTAGTGGATGAGGAGAGTATAGTGGGGAAGTGTAAGAGACTAGGTGGAGAAGGAGGGTGTCAAGCGAAAAAGGAAAAAGGGGGAGAAGAAAGAAGTTGGGAGGGGAGAGGCTGGTGTGGTCAAAGGCACCAAGAAACCTTTGCCTGGTGCTCAGGGGGAGGCCCTGACCAGAGAGGAAGGGCAGGTGGTCAGGATGGGAGATGGAGATGAGGAGGAGGAAAGTCAGTCTGAAGAAGAGGATGATGAGGAGGCCTTTTTTTCCGACTCCTCTTCATTAGGTCTGGAGCTGACAAGCAGAGGGGACAAGCAGAGGGGTCAAAGTATATGGTAAGGGAACTGACAAGGTTCCTGAATGAGACCAAGAGGAAAAAAGTTAATGTTGAGGACTTTTTTTCTCATCGAAGAAAGTTTGTAAGGTCAGTATAACATGCTATGAAAAATGAGGGGCATGGTGTCCTCTCACCCAGGAAACAGTTTAGGTTGAGGAAGTGGGTCACAACAGTGCGTAAAGGTCTACCTTCAGACACTGTTTAGATTAATAGTTTCTTTCTGGCATTGTAGCTTTTTGAGCTGTTCTATTGGTCTCTTTCTTTGCTGGCTTTTCTCACACTTTTTATGGAGACTCTTTGGGTAGGCTCGCTTAATATAAATGGCGCCAGAGATGTGGGAAAGAGGAATCTGTTGGGTGAATATGTAAAACAAAAAAAAGTACAGGTGTTGTTTCTGCAGGAGACACATAGTGATGTGGTGAATGAAGTCGATTGGGGGCTCTGGTGGAAAGGGGCAAGTGTGTTAAGCTATGGGACAAATTTTAGTGCAGAGATGGCAGTCCCTTTTGTACCGGTCTGTCTGTAAAAATGTGCTCCTCAAAGGAGGTGTGTAGGGGTAGGCTGCTTGTTGTAAAAGCAGAAATTAACAACATGGGTTTTGTCTTTATACATTTATATGCGCCTAACACAGGGAGAGAGAGGGGGGTTCTATTTGGGTGTCTTAGACAGGAACTCTCACAGGTAGCGCCTGAGACGCTGGTGGTCGACGGGGACTGGAAATGTACTATGGATTTTACGAAAGACAGAAATGAGGAGGAGCCTCATTCAGGCTCAGTGGGGGTGTTAAGGGACATCATTAATCCATTTGACCTAGTGGATGTTGGGAGAAGTAAACATCCAAACACAAGACAGTATACATGGGTAAAGGTCTTTGGGGCTGGGGTGAGTGCAGCCCGACTCGATCGGTTTTACATGTCCAGGAATCACAGCAAAAGGCTGTTGGACGCTACCATTCTCCCAGTGGGTTTTTTGGATCACTACATAACCATGGCTCGGCTGTCTATTTCACCAGGGCCTCAGCATGGATCCTATTGGAAGTTTAATGTAAAGCTCTTACAATATGCTACTTTTTGCTCAGGTTTCGTAATTTTTGGTGAAAGGTGGAGGCAGCAAAGAGAGGAGTATGAGTCTGAGTTAATGGTGGGATGTGGGGAAATTCGGCTTTTCTGTCAACAGCATACATCTCTCTCATCCTCAGAGGCTAGGAGAGTTTTGGGGGAACTCGAGCGTCGTATAGTGAGATGGAGGTAGAGATGGTGGGGCAAGGCAATGTAGGCCTCCAGGCTAATTTAGCTGAATTACTGTAATGGCCGTCTGAAAGAGTAGACCAAGGCGCAGCGTGGATAGTGCTTATCATGTATTTATTTCTAGTGAACACTTAAACAAAATAACAAAAATGACAGCCAAACAGTTCTGTCAGGTAATACTCACGAAACAGAAAATAACCACCCACAAAACACAGGAAAAAACACCCCTACTAAATAGGACCTTCAATTAGAAGCAATGAGGAACAGCTGCCTCCAATTAAAGGTCAACCCAAGAAACTTAAACATAGAAATAGACACACTAGAATAAACATAGAAATATACTAACATAGAACATAAACCAAAAACCCCGAAACACATAAAACAAACACCCCCTGCCACGCCCTGACCAAACTACAATAACAAATAACCCCTTTTACTGGTCAGGACGTGTCAGTAACCCCCCCCCAAAGGTGCAGACCCCGTATGCACCTCAAACAAAAACACAAAATTAATCCCAAATGAAGGCAGGGAAGGGAGGGTGGCCACCGTCAACGACGTTTCTTGTGCTACACCCCCCCTTCCCGATCCTCCCCCCTATGGAGGTGGCTCAGAAGCGGGACGCAGACCCCGCTCCACCACTGGCTCACCCCACTTTGGTGGCGCCTCTAGAGCGGGGTCCCTCGCCGCCGACGCCGGACTCTGGCTGTGCCGGACTGGCGGGCGACTCTGGCTGTGCCGGACTGGCTGGCGACTCTGGCAGCGCCGGACTGGCTGGCGACTGTCCCAAGTGTCATATAGAGGGAGGGTGCTGATAATCAACAACCTGTGGTAACGAACATTAGGAGCCTAACAAGAGTGAAGGCACATCAGTGGCAGGGGGTATGTGGGGCAGAGAATATGGTGGGTTTTAGATGGAGGGGGCTTTACAAACCCCCAGTACCAAAGAGGTCAGGGGACCTCCGGTCGAGGGTTCTTCATGGAGCCCTGGCCACTAACAGCTGGTTGGCACGGGTTGAACCGGGAGTCGGGCAGGGGTGTCCTTTCTGTGTTATGAGAGAAACTGTGATTCATGTGTTTTCTGTGTGCACCAGGTTAATGTCACTAATGTCTCTGTTGGAATGTCTGTGTGAGAGGTTGGGGGTGGTTTTTACTGTTGGGGTGTTAATAATGGGGTACAGGTATTCAAATAAGGAGAAGGCCAAATGTATTTTGTTGAATTTTCTGTTTGCTCAGGCAAATTTGTCTGTTTGGCTAACAAGGAGGAACAGGGTCAAAGGTGGGGGGATAACAGACCCTTTACTATTATTTAATGGGATGGTCTCTGCGTGTCTTAGGGTGGAATTTGAGTTCTATTAAATGATAAAAAGTGTGGAGATGTTTCAGGAGATGTGTTGTTTTGTATCGTGGGTGTCACGCTGCTATATGAAGACCAAACAAACACGATACAAGAACACAGGGTTGAAACCCAAACAAAAATGCGAGGAGTACCTTGAATAAATAACACACGCGCACAATGATTAACACACGGGACGAGACCCGTAATCATCTGCGCAATACACAATGGCAGAAAGCCAAAACACACGGCACAGGTACTCACACGCACCAACGGACACTGTAACAATAATCAACCAGACTATGGAAACCAAAGGGCACATATATACAAATACTATTCAGTGGAAATAGGGGACAGGTGTGCGTGATGAAAGCTCAGGACTGATCCGTGACAGTGGGGTAGAGGGCATAGTGAGTATGGTACATGTATGCAGTACAGGATATATTTTGGTGTTTTATTTGAAGGGGGTGAGGTGTTAATGAAATTAGATTGTTTCATTAAAGAAAGACCAAAAGTCTATATCTCTCTCAACCTCTCTCAACCTCTCTCAAGCTCTGAATGCTCGGCTATGAAAAGCCAACTGACATTTACTCCTGAGGTGCTGACCTGTTGAACTCTCTACAAACACTGTGATTATTACGATCTGGCCTTAATGGCCATGTATTCTTAGAAGCTCCACCGGGCACAGCCAGAAGAGAACTTAGGTTCTAGCCTTTCATGGGAGTTTTTCCTCACCCCCGTGCTTCTACATCTGCATTGCTTGCTGTTTAGGGTATACGCACTTTGTGACATCTGCTTTATAAATACAGGGCTTTATAAATACAGGGCTTTATAAATACAGGGCTTTATAAATACATTTGTGCCTAGGGAGGAGGGGTTAGGGTTTCTTCTGGAAAGGGCCTAAATATACTGGCCCAGCGTACTAGCAGCAGCGTACAGTGGGGGAAAAAAGTATTTGATCCCCTGCTGATTTTGTACGTTTGCCCACTGACAAAGAAAGGATCAGTCTATAATTTCAATGGTAGGTTTATTTGAACAGTGAGAGACAGAATAACAACAAAAAAAATCCAGAAAAACGCATGTCAAAAATGTTAAGCCTTCCCTGTAGCTCAGTTGGTAGAGCATGGTGTTTGTAACGCCAGGGTTGTGGGTTCGATTCCCACGGGGGGCCAGCACAGAAAAAAAAATGTATGAAATGTATGCATTCACTACTGTAAGTCGCTCTGGATAAGAGCGTCTGCTAAATGACTAAAATGTAATGTAAAAATGTTATAAATTGATTTGCATTTTAATGAGGGAAATAAGTATTTGACCCCCTCTCAATCAGAAAGATTTCTGGCTCCCAGGTGTCTTTTATACAGGTAACGAGCTGAGATTAGGAGCACACTCTTAAAGGGAGTGCTCCTAACCACAGCTTGTTACCTGTAAAAAAGACACCTGTCCACAGAAGCAATCAATCAATCAGATTCCAAACTCTCCACCATGGCCAAGACCAAAGAGCTCTCCAAGGATGTCAGGTTCAAGATTGTAGACCTACACAAGGCTGGAATGGGCTACAAGACCATCGCCAAGCAGCTTGGTGAGAAGGTGACAACATTAGGTGCGATTATTCGCAAATGGAAGAAACACAAAATAACTGTCAATATCCCTCGGCCTGGGGCTCCATGCAAGATCTCACCTCATGGAGTTGCAATGATCATGAGAGCGGTGAGGAATCAGTCCAGAACTACACGGGAGGATCTTGTCAATGATCTCAAGGCAGCTGGGACCATAGTCACCAAGAAAACAATTGGTAACACACTACGCCGTGAAGGACTGAAATCCTGCAGCGCCCGCAAGGTCGCCCTGCTCAAGAATACATATACATGCCCATCTGAAGTTTGCCAATGAACATCTGAATGACTCAGAGGACAACTGGGTGAAAGTGTTGTGGTCAGATGAGACCAAAATGGAGCTCTTTGACATCAACTCAACTAGCCGTGTTTGGAGGAGGAGGAATGCTGCCTATGACCCCAAGAACACCATCTCCACCGTCAAACATGGAGGTGGAAACATTATGCTTTGGGGGTGTTTTTCTGCTAAGGGGACAGGACAACTTCACCGCATCAAAGGGACGATGGACGGGGCCATGTACCGTCAAATCTTGGGTGAGAACCTCCTTCCCTCAGCCAGGGCATTGAAAATGGGTCATGGATGGGTATTCCAGCATGACAATGACCCAAAACACACGGCCAAGGCAACAAAGGAGTGGCTCAAGAAGAAGCACATTAAGGTCCTGGAGTGGCCTAGCCAGTCTCCAGACCTTAATCCCATAGAAAATATGTGGAGGGAGCTGAAGGTTCGAGTTGCCAAACGTCAGCCTCGAAACCTTAATGACTTGGAGAAGATCTGCAAAGAGGAGTGGGACAAAATCCCTCCTGAGATGTCTGCAAACCTGGTGGCCAACTACAAGAAACGTCTGACCTCTGTGATTGCCAACAAGGGTTTTGCCACCAAGTGCTAAGTCATGTTTTGCAGAGGGGTCAAATACTTATTTCCCTCATTAAAATGCAAATGATTTTATAACATTTTTGGCATGCGTTTTTCTGGATTTTTTTGTTGTTATTCTGTCTCTCACTGTTCAAATAAACCTACTATTAAAATTATAGACTGATCATTTCTTTGTAAGTGGGCAAACGTACAAAATCAGCAGGGGATCAAATACTTTTTTCCCCCACTGTATATGGTGAGTGTGAAAGTGTGTGTGTGGTGT
The DNA here is from genome assembly GCF_901001165.1 of Salmo trutta. Taxonomy (NCBI): domain Eukaryota; kingdom Metazoa; phylum Chordata; class Actinopteri; order Salmoniformes; family Salmonidae; genus Salmo; species Salmo trutta. The sequence goes on from NC_042969.1 coordinate 76,189,327, forward strand.
CAGTATGCATGTGTGCACATGTTGTGTGTATGGACGTACAGTATGTGTGTGTGTGTGTGTGTGTGTGTGTGTGTGCGTGCGTGCGTGCGTGCGTGCGTACGTATGTGTGTATACTGGAGTTTCAGTGTTAGTATGTGTGAGTGTGTGAGTCGAGTCCAGTGTGTGTGCATAGAGTCAGTTCAAGAAATGTAGTGTAAAAATGGGTTAATGCAGATATTCCAGGTAGCCATTTGATTAGCGATTTAGCAGTCTTGTTTAGCAGTCTCATGGCTTGGGGTAGAAGCTGTTCGGGTATTGTTGGTTCTAGACTTGGTTCACTGGTACCGCTTGCCATGCGGTAGCAGAGAGAACAGTCCATGGCTTGGGTTTTGTTTTGGGCCTTCCTCTAACACCACCTGGTATAGAGGTCCTGGATGGCAGGGAGCTCAGCCCTAGTGATGTACTGGGCCATAATCACCACCCTCTGTAGCGCCTTGCGTTCGGATGCCTTGCAGTTGCCGTATCAAGTGGTGATGCAGCCAGTCAAGATGCTCTCAATAGTGCAGCTGTAGAACTTCTTGAGGATCTGAGGGCCCATGCCAAACCTCATCAGCTTCCTGAGGGGGAAGAGGCGTTGTCGTGCTCTCTTCACAACTGTGTAGGTGTTTGTGTCTACACACACAAGATTTGGCATGGGTCCTCAAATCCTTACAAAGCACGCACACACACACACACACACACACACACACACACACACACACACACACACACACACACACACACACACACACACACACACACACACACACACACACACACACACACACACACAGTGTTGTAATGATCCCGCCTCACCTGCCACTCTTTCGCCGCCGCTTGGTCTTTCAAGTCCTGGGGATTAGGTCCTGCTCTGGAGTAAACAGAATGTACAGAGCTGCCCACTAGTTGAAGTAGATATCCAGAAGCTGTTTTCAGTCATAGCAAATGATAGCGGAGACATTATGTACAAAAAAAGTTATGGTGGTGTAGCAGGAAGCTCAGAGTACCATGTACCAAGAGGTTGTGAGTTCAAGTCCCAGGTGAGAATATGTTGAATAATTATTACTGTATAAATGAACATGCACAACATAATCATATATGTCAAATATTTAAGTTGAAAGCACTGTAAGTGTAAGTATCCCTAACCTTGCCAACAGAAAAAGAGCTAGGAATGGATCAATAGTTCACCAATCAGGTCCTTGATTGGCTCGGCAAGAGGAACAAGCTGGTTTTTTTGGAGAACGTTTCTTTGGGACCGTCAGACGACATCCTGACAACTGATACACATAAATGTTCCTGCACCGTTCCCATGAAACATGTCTAGAACATAAATATCTTATATTTTGAGAACATGGCGACCACGTTCTGTGTATGTTTGCTGGGACGTTGCGTCAGCCTCCAGTATTTATGCTGCAGTAGTTTATGTGTCGGGGCGCTAGGGTCAGTCTGTTATGTCTGGAGTATTTCTCCTGTCTTATCTGGTGTACCGTGTGAATTTAAGTATGCTCTCTCTAATTCTCTTTCTTTCTCTCTCTTTCTTTCTTTCTTTCTGTCTCTCGGAGGACCTGAGCCCTAGGACCATGCCTCAGGACTACCTGTCCTGATGACTCCTTGCTGTCCCCAGTCCACCTGGCCGTGCCGCTGCTCCAGTTACAACTGTTCTGCCTGCGGCTATGGAACCCTGACCTGTTCACCGGACGTGCTACCTGTCCCAGACCTGCTGTTTTCATCTCTTTAGAGACAGCAGAGATTCTCTGAATGATTGACTATGAAAAGCCAACTGACTTTACTCCTGAGGTGCTGAACTGTTGCACCCTCGACAACCACTGTGATTATAATTATTTGACCCTGCTGGTCATCTATGAACATTTGAACATCTTGGCCATGTTCTGTTATAATCTCCACCCGGCACAGCCAGAAGAGGACTGGCCACCCCTCATAGCCTGGTTCCTCTCTAGGTTTCTTCCTAGGTTCTGGCCGTTCTAGGGAGTTTTTCCTACCACTGTACTTCTACACCTGCATTGCTTGCTGTTTGGGGTTTTAGGCTGGGTTTCTGTACAGCACTTTGTGACATCAGCTGATGTAAGAAGGGTTTTATAAATAAATGTGATTGATTTATTGATTGATTGATTGCTGGAAAATTCTCCTAACCCACAGAAAACTGGGAACGTTTGTTGTTAGCTGGGTTGTTCCATTGCAAAATCTACCTTCACATTACTATCTACAGCACTCACTCTTTCATAAGGTCTTTCTTGGCATCTTTGAAAACTGCAAACTGAGCTGTGTAATAATGTATGTTTTGGCTTGTTTCAAGTTGTTTCAGATCTCTTTAGAAGTAGAAGTCTTTAGATAGAATGCCTTGTGGGTGTGTTGTTATACCTGCTGTTGGCTCTGACTGACACTCTAACCCTCATTCAGTCTCATTAGTCTGAAGACAGAGGTAAGGTGGAGAGACAGAGAGAGAGAGCTAGAGAGAAGGAGAGAGAGAGGGCAGACTCGGGTCATTCACCTGCTGCTGGGCAAAATGTTGCCCCCCTCCATCTCCCCCTTCTTCTTTTCAGTAACACTCTCTCTGTGTTTCTTTCGCTACCCCCTTTTCTCTGTCACTCCCTCTTCCCCTCTCCCTTTTTCTCTCTGGTCTGGTTGGGCTGTGTTCAACTATGCCAGTACAACTCCTTTCCTCCACTGTCCCACTCTACAACACAACCGTGTTTCCTAGTGGAGAACAAGCTGCATTGTGTAGTGGTTACCACTAGAGAGCAGTTTACCCTTTTTTTTAATCCTGTGTTTCTCAGTGGTTTGTAGAGTGGTTTGGTAGAGTGGTTTTGGCGTTATGGTGTGACAGAGCTGCTGCATAAAAGCCTGAAGCTCTTTCTGTGAAAAAACTCACTGCTAAGACAGTATGCTGTGATTCCTTAGGTAACACACTTTGTGTTCACACAGACATAAATCACTCCCGCTCTCTTTCTCTCTCTCTTGCTTTCTATTTTTGCTTTTTCCATTTTTCTCCTGGTTGGTGTTAGCTGACAGGGTGAATTAAATGCCTCATTCTTACTCTGAAGAACATACTGCTACTGAAGGACCATAAAACACCTTATAGCTGTAGCTAACAACAAACGTGCCCACACCTTTAGAGTACGTTCCCTTAAAAGTTTAATTTTGTCATTACTTAACTTTTTCATAGGAATGTTCCAGTGATGTGCAAGGACTGTTTCCAAGAGACCATTGCCTTAATGCCAAACATAACTTACCCAGAGAACGTGGTGACCATGTTCTCAGAATATTCAGTATTAATGTTCTAGACTTCTTTTATTGGAACGTTGGAAGAATATTCCATTGTTCAGTTTTCTGAAAGTTAGGAGAATATTCTATCAACGTCACACCAAACAAACACAGAATATGGTTGCAATGTTCTCAGAATATAAGATTTTAATGTTCTAGACACATTTCATGGGAACGTTGTAAAACATTCCTGTGTGCAATGGTTACTGGCCCAACGCTCTAACCACTAGGCTACCTGCCGGGAATGTTCTCCTAACTCGAACGCCAAACATGCTAAATAAATTCTCAGGAGGTTTTTGCTAACTGTCACGTCCTGACCAGCAGAGGGAGTAAATGTATAATATTTGGTCAGGACGTGGCAGAGGGGTATTTGTTTCATATGGTTCGGGTTGTGTGTGTTATTTAAGGGGTGTTTGGTTTATGTAGTCTGGGGTTTGAGTTATTGTTCTAGTGTTGGTTTTCCATGGTTTTCTAGTCTGTCTATTTCTGTGTGGTTTGTGTGGCTCCCGATCAGGAACAGCTGTACATCGTTGTTCCTGATTGGGAGTCATATATTAGATGCTTGTTTTCACCTGGGGATTTGTGGGTTCTTGTATTTCACACTGCTGTTATTATTTAGCCTGTGAAACTGTCGGTCTGTCGTTCTCTGTTTTGTTGTTTTTCCGTGTTCACTTTTTTAAATAAATTAATATGATGAGCACGCAACCCGCTGCGCCTTGGTCCTCTCTCTCCTACGACAACCGTGACACTGACACACATAAAATGTTCCCCAAACTAATGGAAAATTGGACACTCAAACATAATGGGGCAATTACGAGTTACATTACAAAAACGTTCTCTATCCCTAAAATTGTTAGCTGGGCAACTGTTTTCACATACACTACCGGTCAACAGTTTTAGAACACTTACTCATTCAAGGGTTTTTCTTTATTTTTACTATTTTCTACATTGTAGAATAATAGTAAAGACATCAAAACTATGAAATAACACATATAGAATCATGTAGTAAACTAAAAAGTGTTATAAAATATATTTGGATTTGTTAATTTGAGATTTTTCAAATAGCCACCCTTTGCCTTGATGAAAGCTTTGCACACTCTTGGCATTCTTTCAACCAGATTCATGAGGTAGTCACCTGGAAGGTATTTCAATTAACAGGTGGGCTGTCTTAAAAGTTAATTTGTGGAATTTCTTTCCTTCTTAATGCGTTTGAGCGAAACAGTTGTGTTGTGACAAGGTAGGGGTCGTATACAGAAGAGAGCCCTATTTGGTAAAAGACCAAGTCCATGTTATGGCAAGAACAGCTCAAATAAGCAAAGAGAAGCATCAGTCCATCATTACTTTAAGACATGAAAGTCAGTCAATTTGAGCTTTGAAAGTTTCTTCAAGTGCAGTCGCAAAAACCATCATGCACTATGATGAAACTGGCTCTCATGAGGACCGCCACAGGAATGGAAGACACAGAGTTATCTCTGCTGCAGAGGATAAGTTCATTAGAGTTACCAGCCTCAGAAATTGCAGCCCAAATAAATGCTTCACAGAGTTCAAGTAACAGACACATCTCAACATCAACTGTTCAGAGGAGACTGTGTGAATCAGGCCTTCATGATCGAATTGCTGCAAAGAAAGCACTACTAAAGAACACCAATAATAATAAGAGACTTGCTTGGGCCAAGAAACATGAGCAATGGACATTAGATCGATGGAAATGTGTCCTTAGGTCTGCAGTCCAAATTGGAGATTTTTGGTTCCAACCACCGTGTCTTTGTGAGATGCGGTGTAGGTGAACGGTTGATCTCTGCATGTGTATTTCCCACTGTGAAGCATGGAGGAGGAGAAGGTGTGATGGTGTGGAGGTGCTTTGCTGGTGACACAGTCTGTGATATATTTAGAATTTAAGGCACATTTAACCAGCGTTGCAACCACAGCATTCTGCAGCGATACGCCAACCCATCTGGTTTGGATTTAGTGGGACTATCATTTGTTTTTCAACAGGACAATGACCCAACACACCTCCAGGCTGTGTAAGGGCTATTTGACCAAGAAGGACAGTGATGGAGTGCTGCATCAGATGACCTGGCCTCCACAATCCCCTGACCTCAACTAAATTGACATGATTTGGGATGAGTCGGACCGCAGAGTGAAGGAAAAGCAGGCAAAAATTGCTTAGCATATGTGGGAATTCCTTCAAGACTGTTGGAAAGCATTCCAGGTGAAGCTGCTTGAGAGAATGCCAAGAGTGTGCAAAGCTGTCATCAAGGCAAAGGGTGGCTTGAATGAGTAGGTGTTCTAAAACGTTTGACCGGTAGTTTAGAGAAACAGGCACAGCAATAAATCAATCTACCTTACTATTTGAACAAATCAATGATTTCACAAGTTTCTGTGAAATGTCAATGTTTAATATACAGTAGTGGCAATCAGAGCCAAAACTTTTGGAAAAGGATAGTCATAGGATATTTAACTTAATCCTAACTCAATTGACTTGAATTAACTGTCTGTTCTGTAAAAATCTCTCTCTCTCCCTCTTTCTCCTCCTTCTGTTCTTGATTTCAGCCTTAGAGATGGGTATGATACTCTCTAAAGCAGGCAACAGGGATGTACTCTTTTGTGTCAGACAGGTCTCACACACACACACACACACACACACACACACACACACACACACACACACACACACACACACACACACACACACACACACACACACACACACACACACACACACACACGCACACGAAAATCTAATATAATCAAAATGTAAATCAAAAGGGAGGGAGACAAGAGGGCAGAAAATATTTTTAAAAAGGTGTTGAGGGAGCAGCTAGAAAGGGAGGAAACTGTGCCAGACAGATAGCAGGAGGAAGCTGTCAGCCTGTCTATAACAGCCCTGCACAGGCCCCAGGGAAACCCCTTGTTATCATCCTCTGCTCTTGTCTGACAAGGTTGTCAGAACAGTGATGCACTCAGGGAGGCTCAAAGTAGGCTACTTATTTCCAGTAATAATGGGGATATGGGGCACCTGGTAAGAACTAAGCCCTATCTGCCCCAGCTAAAGACAAGAAGACACTGCAGACACATCCATGGACAAATCCACACTGTCCAGGCCCATCCTAACCGGAATAGAAACGGGAATGTCATCAGAGTTCGATAAGAGGATACAAAGAAAATAAAATCATTAGGGAACACTTGGGTGGATGGGGAGGGGGGGTGGATGGATGGGGAGGGAGGGAGGGAGGGTGGATGGGGAGGGAGGGTGAATGGATGGGGGGGGAGGGAGGGAGGGTGGGTGGGTGGGTGGGAGTGATATGGACACATGGCTTAAAAAAGAAAAACATCACAATCTATTGGTGATCTTTTAGACACTAATGCTCTGCCATAAGTGACTATCCTGTTCTTTTCTCTCTTTCCTGTCTTGTATATTACGCCATATTGGAACACATCTAGTTACTATATAACTATTCATGATGATATTATACATTGTTTATATATACACATTTATATATATAGAGAGAGTATATATATATAGAAGCAGCTCTTCTGCATTCCTGTGGACTTCCTGCTAATGGACGTTCAACCTTAATACTCAACCACCTAATTGCATGCAAACAAAGTGTGCGCACACACTGCAGAATCCGACGTTTGTCCATAAACATCACACTGAGGGTTAAGTTTAGACGTCTGTCGTAAATGGTTACGTTAGGGTTAAGGTTTGGGTTAGGGTTAAAACATAATAATAAGTAATAATACAAAATACAAAATGAGTGCCTTGCACTGGGATTGAAAACACGACCCTCAGAGCCAGAGCTCGCGGCCTACGCCTGTCTGCCAACCCCATCAACAACGGTACCCTTGGATTGTACAGGAAACCATTGCTGAGTGCTAATAGACCTTGAGATGAATACAGATCCTGAATAGGTCTGTAGCTATTGTGAAACTGAAAGCATGCTCTATATGTATAGCTGTGTTGTCTAGGTGATGAGAGCGAGCCTCGAGCTGAAAAGTTTCCTTTCACATCCTGTACTCACATTTGAAATAGTCTTACCTCTGTGATCAACCCTGTCACACCTGTTCACCTAACATGTGGAAACATTACACGTGTGATCATGAGAGAGGGAGATAGAAAGGATGTGTGTGGCCGGTGGGGGGATGGTCTACCTTCATCCTTCTCCTTTCAGAGAGACTGCATTGAAAGGGTTTTGATCATAGAACTAGAACCAGGTTTTAATGGATAACCTTACAAAAGGATGTCCTTCTCCTAAGAAGTGACCGAGGCAGTGAAAGAGAGAGAGAAAAAGAAAAAGACACCATTCATCTTATAGAGCATTGGGAAAGGGGATATCTAGCCAGTTGTACAACTGAATGCATTCAACTGAAATGTGTCTCCCACATTTAACCTCTGAATCAGAGCGGCGTGGGGGGGCTGCCTTAAACGACCTCTACGTCATCAGAGCACAGTTGTTGGGGGTTAACTGCCTTGGTCAGGGGCAGAACGACAGATTTTTACCTTGTCAGCTCTGGGATTCGGTCCAGCAACCTTTCGGTCACTGGCCCAACGCTCCAACCCGCCAGGATCCATGAAGAAGTAGACTTCTACATACTGATGTCAGCTGTCTGCAGCCTCACAATTCAAAGCAGCCCAGTGGTCTATAAGATGGGAAGGCTAAAGGTCATGATGCCAATATTTTTACTCAGACAGCCATCGTCCCACTGGCACAGGAATGCTGCACATGTGGAGGCTGTGTGGGGGGGAAAGAGGGGAGGAATGTGGAATGAGGGAGCCTTGTGTGGGTCTCGGTGTGTGGGGGTAGGAGGGTGTGGAGTGTGTGTGTCACACCTGGGTCAACCCGCCAAATAGTTTAAAATACTTCAGCTGCGCTTCATTTTCATTTGCTCAGAACCACTACTCCCCAGAATACTCTTGCTAAATCAAGTATAACTCAAATACTTTCATTGTGTATATGAGGTAATGCTATATCACCTTCTGAGGCTGCTTACGGCTGTTGAATAATTGTAATGTATTCTTTCAGGCCATTTGTGTGTGCGTATGTGTGTTTGTGGACACAGGCAGGTCATTGTATTAGCCCTGGCTCAAATGAAACCCTGCTGATGAGGAGTTTGGTGCCAGACACCAGTGACTCATCCCTGGACCAGCACTAGACACTGAAATAAATAAACACAGTCTCCCTGTCAGTGTGTGTGTGCGTGTTGTGTCTGTGTACTTGTGTGTGTGTGCGCCTGCATGCGTGTTGTAGGTGTGTGTGTGTGTATGTTTGTACGTGACAGTATGTGACAGACAGCTTGTCTGTGTTCACAGCTGGTTGGGCTTCCTCCTGCTTCAGTGAATATGACTCCAGTGCTAAAGAAGTAACCTGTTGAGGTATATTGCCAAAACACAGTGCTGTCAGTATTGTTTTTGTGTGTATTTACAAATGTGTCTGCATGTGACCGTTTAATTTTCCTATTTATTTGTTATTCGCTAAGCCAATTAATAGTCATTTGTGAAATCATAGTACTGAATTGAGGAATATTCAAAACATTTGACAGGGACAACATTGGTAATACACTTCAATTTATTCTGCTTTCCCTTCTATTTGCTCCTAATTTTAATCTGTTTATCTCTCTCTCCCTCTCTCTTTCACCTTTCCTCTACGTCAATCTCCCTCTCTCGTTCTCTCTCTGTCTCGTGGCACAGTGAAAGTAGGTCTGTGCTGCTGATGCTGATGAATTCTGGGTAATTTGACCCTGTGACTTTCCCTGCTTTAACACTATCAGAGGCCTGTTGGTTCTGTTCTGACAAACATCCTGTTCATTTCCTCTCCTTTATTCTACAGACTTAGTATTGAGGCCTGTTGGTTTTTCTGACAAACATGCTGTTCCAGTTACGTACACAGGGCATACTTATTGTATACTCAGTAGCGGTGTGCAATATTACAACCTATTCATTGTGATAATTGCGTTGTTTTCTCTATAACCTGTCAGTTCATATGCCTTGGGACCGTGATATATAGGCCTAAAAGCCGAGACACTAAGATGACACAGTGGCAGAATAAATTCAACCACACCACACCACACCATCTTCCTTGGCTAAATGGAGAAATTTGGAAATTGATGAAAGAACGAGATTATGCTCTAAAAACAGCCCTAAAATCCAAATTAGAGCATGACAGACGTAGGTTTACCATGTTGAGAAATAAGGTGATGAAAGAAATCAGACAGGCCAAGGCAAACTTTTTTATTAACATAATTGGTGAGGCAAAGGGAAATTCTAAATTGATCTGGGAGAATCTAAAAAAGTTAACAGGGAAAGACCATAGTAAAACTGCAAAAAGACTAGAAATCATGGTGAATAACAATCTAACACAGGATGCAGTCGAAATAGCAATAGCCTTCAATTCCTACTTTATTGACTCTGTCAAGGTACTGACACAGAACCCCTCCACTGGTTTATTGGGCTCAGTGCTAGTGAATGACGCTCAACCTGTCTTCATCATAAGGGAGGTTTCTGAGTCAAAGGTGAACAAGGTGATTAGCTCACTAAAGAACTCTAAATCCAAAGATGTGTTTGGGCTGGACTCTACCTTTCTTAAAAACTACAAAGAGTCACTCATTGGCCCCATTACTAAGGTCACCAACACATCTATTGGTCTGGGGGTGTTTCCAAGGGTATGGAAGTCAGCCATAATAACGGCCATCTTTAAATCGGGCGACCCTGCTGACGTGAGTAACTACAGGCCCATTAGTATACTACCTGTAGTGTCGAAGGTTGTTGAAAAGTGTGTAGCAGAACAACTGATTTCCCACCTCAACAACAGCCCCTTCACATTACACTCCATGCAGTTTGGCTTCAGAGCGAAACACTCCACAGAAACGGCCAACTGCTTTCTTCTGGAAAATGTGAAGTCCAAGATGGACAAAGGGGGCGTTGTTGGGGCTGTGTTTCTGGACCTAAGGAAGGCTTTCGATACTGTTAACCATGAGATTCTCATCACAAAATTGTCCAAGTTCAACTTTTCCCCCGATGCCTTGAGATGGATGAAATCATACCTTGAAGGCAGAACTCAGTGTGTCAGAGTGAGCAATGAGCTGTCGCCCACTCTTAGCTATGATGTGGGCGTGCCCCAAGGGTCAATACTGGGGCCCCTCTTGTTCAGCCTGTACATTAATGATCTGCCTTCCGTCTGCACTGGGTCTGAAGTTCAAATGTATGCAGATGATACAGTGATATATATGCATGCAAAGAGCAAACAACAAGCTGCACAAGAACTCACTACTGTAATGGTCCAGGTTACAAAGTGGCTCAGTGACTCGTGTTTGCATCTCAATGTGAAAAAAACTGTTTGCATGTTCTTCACAAAGAGGGCAACAGATGCTACTGAGCCAGATGTCTATGTGTCAGGGGAGAAGCTCCAGGTGGTATCTGATTTTAAGTACCTTGGAATCATACTTGATTCCAACCTCTCTTTTAAAAAGCATGTGAAAAAGGTAATTCAAATAACCAAATTCAACCTAGCTAATTTCCGATTTATACGAAATTGTTTGACCACAGAGGTAGCAAGACTGTACTTCAAATCGATGATACTCCCCCACTTAACATACTGCTTGACCAGTTGGACCCAAGCTTGCTATACAACATTAAAACCTATTCAGTCTGTCTACAAACAGGCTCTCAAAGTGCTCGATAGGAAGCCCAATAGCCATCATCACTGTTACATCCTCAGAAAGCATGAGCTCCTGAGTTGGGAAAATCTGGTGCAATACACCGACGCATGTCTTGTATTCAAGATCCTAAATGGCCTGGCTCCCCCTCCACTCAGTACTTTTGTTAAACAGAAAATCCAAACATATGGCAGCAGATCCACAAGGTCTGCCATGAGAGGTGACTGTATAGTTCCCTTAAGGAAAAGCACCTTTAGTAAATCCGCTTTCTCTGTGAGAGCGTCCCATGTCTGGAATACACTGCCATCAGACACACATAACTGCACCACATATCACACTTTCACAAAATGCATGAAGACATGGCTAAAGGTCAATCAGATTTGTGAACATAATCCCTAGCTGTGTATTGCCGCTTTCCATGTTGTCTGTTGTCTGTAGCTTGTGAGGTGTGGAAACACTTTGTTTTTATGGATTTTGTCTTGTTGCTTTTTGTTCTATGTTGCTCTGTCTGTATGCTACATCTTGCTTGTCCTATGTTGCTATGTCTTTATGCTATGTCTTGCTTGTCCTATGTTACTCTGCGTGTGCTCACTGTTCTATGATTGTCTATATTGTAATTGTTTTTAATAACCTGCCCAGGGACTGCGGTTGAAAATTAGCCGGCTGGCTAAAACCGGCACTTTTACTGAAACGTTGATTAATGTGCACTGTCCCTGTAAAAATAAAATAAACTCAAACCATTGTTTTATCACAAGCATAGGCTGAGATGAACTCGGCATTCTGGACCTCAGATCAGCAGTTCCAGACACTGCCACAGACGCGGAATTTCACATGAGTTGTGAGCGCAGGGTACACTAAAAAAGAAGGGTTGCAGCCAAGGGGTGTGGAGCGTCTGTAAAGCCTACAGGGAGAGTTGCAAACAGGTATAAAAAACATACACATAGTTGCCAAAGCTACAAAAAGAGCAAACATGAGATAATCTGAAAATAACTAGGTAAGATACTTAGGTGAGAGAGTGGCGTGGAGCCTTCCTCGTATAACTCCGTAGAACAACTCAGCAGGACCGTATTTATGCCGGCGACGGTCTTAGTTTTTGCAACAAAACCGCTACTGACACCACCACTGCTTACAGCTGAGCACACCTCTCTGTACTTATTGCTGATTGCCTAGGAGAGGTGAAACCACTGCCCCTCCAATTCAGTCACTGATTACCAAAACAAGTTGCCCTGCTCCTTAATCCTGGTTGATGTGTCAACAACGATCTACAAATGAAGAGCAGTCATCAGTTCACACACCAAGTAGGCTACTGGGAAGACAGGCAGGATATAAGTATGACAGCCCTAGCGAGCAAAAATACATTACTAGACCACAACAGATACAGTCCTTTAGCTATAGAATGAAGCATCATAATATTTGACTAGGGAATTTAGCAGAGTGATCTACTCTGACAGAGATCAATAAAAATGGCCTCATCTTGAATGAAACCAATAGCCTAGGCCAAGAAAAAAGTGGGGATACACAGATTGTAGCTACAATATGAGGAGGATATTATAGTCCTAAACAAGTTTTCAAGCGTCACTGAGGGGCCCAATGATGGGCCCCTCGCACTGCACTCACCGGTGTAGTGTTAGTAAAATGATGGGCCCCTCGCACCGCATTCACCGGTGTAGTGTTAGTAAAATGATGGGCCCCTCACACCGTACTCACCGGTGTAGTGTTAGTAAAATGATGGGCCCCTCACACCGTACTCACCGGTGTAGTGTTAGTAAAATGATGGGCCCCTCACACCGTACTCACCGGTGTAGTGTTAGTAAAATGATGGGCCCCTCACACCGTACTCACCGGTGTAGTGTTAGTAAAATGATGGGCCCCTCACACTGTACTCACCGGTGTAGTATTAGTAAAATGATGGGCCCCTCACACCGCACTCACCGGTGTAGTATTAGTAAAATGATGGGCCCCTCGCACCGTACTCACCGGTGTAGTATTAGTAAAATGATGGGCCCCTCACACCGTACTCACCGGTGTAGTATTAGTAAAATGATGGGCCCCTCACACCGTACTCACCGGTGTAGTGTTAGTAAAATGATGGCGTTCGCGCAATAAGCCAATTTGGGAGTTGATACAATATTCGATTAAAGTCTTCTCTTTCAGCTGGAGCATTTTTTATTTCCAACCTGTGCTTTTCCTGTGATTGTGTTGGAAATATTGCAAAAGGCAAGCAAGACCAGGGGGGTGGGAGTTCCTGGAGGATGTGAAGTTAGAGCAGGCAAGGTAGCCGGGAGGCCAGAGATGCCGGCATCCAGAGATGCCGGCGGAGACAGTGTGTGAGAGGTGGAGGGGAAAGAAAGCAATATGCTGAGAGAGAATGCCGGTCGCTGGCAGACAGAGTGGGGAGCTACTGCTGAGGCAGTGATCATGGGGGCAGTGAGGCCGGAGAGAAAGGTCGGAGCAAGACGAAAGGAATCTGAGGAGCAGGCGTACAATGTGGGGAGGGGACTGCTGGCAGCGGAGGAGACAAAGGCAGGGAGGGAGAGATAGAGATTGGGAAAAGATGATATTAAGGTAGACTAGGGGGCTTGGTGATGGGAGGACACAGAGAGCGATGAAAGGCCCATGGCAAGGGGAAGAGCCATGGCATCCGGGATGTTTGCGGGCTGCATCTGGGCGGAAGCCGTGTGCTTACCCCCCAGGCGGAACAGCTTGGCCTTGTCATTTCAATGGAAAGGAATCCGTCTTTCCCGAGCTTCTTCTGTAGCTGGGAAATGGTCCAGTAAAACAGCACTGGAGGGCTGGATTGGGATGCCTCAAAGGTGGAAGCGGGAGCAGAGGGGAGAGGGGAGAGGTTCTGTAGATGGGTGGGATGGTGGGGGCCCGAGCCGTCCCCGCGTGCAGAGAGGGGAGGCTGGTGAGCTCCAGTGGGCAGGGGGATGAGGAGATCGGCTTGGAGGCTGGCCATGGCGTTTTGGTTCTTTGTGAGGCCTCTAATGGTGGCGGGGCACCGAGACAACGGACCGCAGCCATCTGGTTAAAGGTGGTCTGTCCCTGATAATTTAGAGTCTGGAACTTGGTCTGAAAACATTTCAGCATCCGAGGCGATGAGCTCAATTTCCATTGTAAACGAAGAAAGTAAGCACAACTTAAGTAACTAAGTTAACTTTTAGTAGAACTTCGATAAATTGAGGCTTGTCAAGCACAGTATCTTGCATTGCAAACTCAAAACATAGATGAATGACTGTTTGGTCGGGTTTAAATAGGGTGGTAAAGGTGATTAAGGAGAGGAAGGTGTTGAGGCTGATTAGCAGTTAGTAGCAGCTGGAGACTGTTTGAGGAGCTATGCTCAAATATTTTGCATTCCCACGGGACTCCTGAGTGGCGCAGCGGTCTAAGGCACTGCATCTCAGAGCTTGAGGCGTCAGTACAGACACCCTCGTTCGAGTCCAGGCTGTATCACAACCAGCTGCGATTGGGAGTCCCATAGGGCGGCACACAATTGGCCCAGCGTCGGGTTAGGCCTTCATTGTAAATTAGAATTTGTTCTTTACTGACTTGCCTTGTTAAATACATTAATATGTATATATATATATATATATATATATATATATATATATATATCACAGCTCAGGATAAGACCCAGATGCAGACACAGGAGGCGGATAGTTTGAATCTCAGATATTTATTATAACACACGGGGCAGGCAAAGGTTCATAATCCAAGTCACACTCAGACAGTCTCAGGACGACAGGCAGTCTCAGGACAGGCAGGCAGTCTCAGGACAGGGTCAGGACGACAGGCAGTCTCAGGACAGGCAGGCAGTCTCAGGACAGGTACAGGACAGGCAGGCAGTCTCAGGACAGGTACAGGACAGGCAGGCAGTCTCAGGACAGGCAGGCAGTCTCAGGACAGGGTCAGGACGGCAGGCAGTCTCAGGACAGGCAGGCAGTCTCAGGACAGGCAGGCAGTCTCAGGACAGGGTCAGGACGACAGGTAGTCTCAGGACAAGCAGGCAGTCTCAGGACAGGTACAGGACAGGCAGGCAGTCTCAGGACAGGCAGGCAGTCTCAGGACAGGCAGGCAGTCTTAGGACAGGTTCAGGACGACAGGCAGTCTCAGGACAGGGTCAGGACAGGCAGGCAGTCTAAGGACAGGCAGGCAGTCTCAGTACGGCAGAAAGGAGAGAACCGGGAAGGCTAGAAACAAAACTTGAGAACAGGAAAATGGGAAACACGCTGGTACGACCTGACAAGACGAGACGAACTGGCAACAGACAAACAAAATGCAGGTATAAATACACAGGGGATAATGGGGAAAAATGGGAGACATATTGCTTTAGAGCAGTGCTTCTCAATTATTTTCTGTTACGCCCCGCCTAGGAAGAGGTAAACATTTCTCACCCCCCAACTCTCCGCCGCGACTATATACAATTGTTATAAGTACACCTCTGCATAACATTGTATCCTTATTAACATTAAAGAAAACAAAAAAAGAAAAAATAAAGAAATATAGATCAACTGACAACAAAGAATAACTTTATTAACATTGTTTTTTAGTCTGTAACAGAAAATACTTAAAGTGCATCAATTTGCCTGAAATTTAAAAAAAAATTCAAACCTTATTTAAACTGTAAACATTTTTTTACCATTTGATACTGAAAAATAAAATAAAATATAATCAATAAATAATAATAATAAATTCAAATTGATCAGCAACATTAACTCAGGAGCACAATATATGAAACACTTTGACCTATAAAACAAAAATGAATAAAACAATTTGTGCTGATTTTTTTAAATGAAAATGAGGAAGTCAGGATTAATGGCAACAATGAGCACGTTTTGTAGAACACAGCTTTTCGAAGCGGAGTTTGAAGCATGATACTGCAACTCTCAGCACCTGCTCAATGTTTAGCTGGGACCTGTACTTGGTCTTCAGTGCAGCAACAGCAGAGAAGCCAGTCTCACAAAGATAAGATGTTGCAAAAGGAAGAAGAATGCCCATGGCCCTCTGCCCTAAGAGTGGACACTGCCTCTCTACACTCAGCCAGAATTCACTCAGTGTCTGTGATGTGAACCTCAGTCTCAATGTGGAGTCAGACGTCATATCAATGAACTGGTCCTCCTCTGCAGAGCTGAAACCAGTTGGAGCTGGTGCATTGAAAGGATCTCTCACCCAGTCATATTGGGAACTGTTTTCAGGGAAGTACTTTTTAAAGAATCCCATCAGTGATGAAATATGCTCCTTAATATATGGAATCACTGAGTGTTAACAGATTCATGCAGGTTCTCGAATGAATCAGTATTTCCTTCATCAAGTCACCTGCCCCACATTGCAAGCTTTCGAGTGAAAGAGCTGGTCTTGTCTGTGACCTGAGGGAGGTGTTTATCTTTCCCTTGAAGCTGTAGATTTAGTTCATTTAGCTTTCCAAATTTGTCACTCAGGGAGGCCAGTTTTGCCAGGAAGTTCTCATCACTACATTTTTCTGCGAGGTCATACTTGTGCTCCTGCTCCGAAAACATTCTTATCTACTCTCTGAGCTCAAAAACTCGGGACAAGACTTTTCCTCGTGACAGCCACCTTGCTTCACTGTGAAACAGCACAGCTTGATGTTCAGCTCCCATCTCCTCACAGATAGCAGAGAAGACTCTTGTTTTTAGTGGTCTGGTCTTTATAAAATTGACTACACCTACAATGTCAGTCATAACCTCACTTAATTCAGAGGAAAGGTGCCTTGATGCCAGTGCTTCTCTGTGTATAACACAGTGTGTCCACTCAGCATTAGGTGAGGCCTTCTTGATGAGTGCCCGAAGTCCTTTTCTCATCCCTGCCATGGTCTGTGCACCATCACTGCAAACACCAATGCAGTTCTCCCACTTTAGCCCATTCTCAGTCAGGAAGCAGTCCAGCATTTTGAATAGCTCTTCAGCTGTGGCTCTGTCTCTGACATATTTACAAAAAAGTAGATCCTCACACAGGGAGTTTGTCATGTCAAAACGTACATAAGCGATAAACAAACAGTCTTTGTTGCTGTCAGTTGCTTCATCGAACTGTAAGGCAAAACGTTTGTCTGAGTTTATCTACCAGCTGTTCTTTAAGATCGTTAGCAATGTCATTTATACGTCTGGCGACAGTGTCATTGGACAGAGAGATAGTTTTTATTTTTGCAGCACTTGCGTCATCCAGCATGACAGAGACCATGCAGTATCAGCTCCTCTGCTATGGAGTGTTTTTTTGTTGCACTGAGCAATTTGGTACGCCACCTTATATGATGCTAACAGTGCTCGCTGGTTTACTGAAGTAGCATTCACAAAGCGGGACGATTGTTGGCAATATTCGGCACGTTTTCGCTGAAAAAACTCAAGCTGTTTATCAGCGGGATTGGGGTGTAATGTCTTTGAGTGACGCCTTAATTTATTTGGCTTCATGCTGTCCGCTGCCAATATTTTTAGACACAGTAAACATACCGGTCTTTCCTCGTCTCCCACCGTAGTCACAGTGAAGCCAAGCGCTACATACGCTTCGTCATATTTCCTTGTCTTAGCTTTCAGGAGACTTACATTTGTCTCATTATCTCCGTCTCTCTCCGCCTTTCTTTTCATCCCTGTTAAATATGTTTCCATGGTGTCTCTTAAGGGTATGTTATCTGCACTTCATATCTCCTGCTCTGTGCTGTGTGCTCTTGTTCGGTGCAAAAACCCTACTCCCTGCGGCAAAAAAAAGCATGTTCCCCGGGGTCACGCGCCCCCCCTGGCATCGCTCCGAGCCCCCCCAGGGGGGCGCGCCCCACTATTTGAGAAGGACTGCTTTAGAGCAAAGCTCTGCAGCATTAGTGAAGATATGATCAGTACAAGTGGATCTCACAGATCCAACACTATTGGTATGCATTCTCATTGGTTGACTGCAGTGCTTGACCTGGGCCAGAGCTGTCCAGAATTGCGTACCGGCTCCTCAATAAAAATAAAGTAGCCTATCGCTGGTCCAGATTCACACACTAAGGCAAAAAAGGTTGAACAAAGAAGTATGAAGGCTTGATCTTCATTGAATAGCAATGGAGAGTGGGCATCCATTTCCTGATTCGGCTTTGTTCAAGTTTATTTGCCGCTAGACCGTAAATCTGGGAGTGACAGTAGGCTGTTCGAGATTGAAAATGTGCCAGCCTGAATGGCATGATGCGCTGTTCCAAGTTGTCAAATGGGGGTTGGTAAGATCATGAAATATGATCAATCAAAAAAATAACGACTTATCAGCCATTATTGGAATGAGCCATTATTGGAATGATGCATGTCTGTGGTGCTTCTGTGCCAGTGCAAGTGGTTTCCCGAGGAGAGAGAGCACAACATTTCAGCAGCAGGTATAAAATAATGACAGACTAACTAGATCACCAATTCAAAACACAGCTTGTAGCAGTTATGTCGTTAGTTAACTAAAGCTAACTAAGCATTCATTTCGTTGTTGCCTTTCCTCCGGCACTGTAGAGCCTAAATAAATCTGCACCGTTGGAAAACTGGGATTCCCCTCTATTAAACAGTAGCTATGTTTAAGAATATTCTAAGAATAGCCTAATTGACAATAGATCTCTCCCAAAACATGTCTAGTCAGGAGAGGACTAGTTTATCTAGCTTATAACCAGTCATTGTTCAAGTCACCCAATGTTTGTTAACATCAAACACATTATGAAGCATTGTACACATTATTCAAATATTATTCAAATATTGACTGTTAGCACTTGGTTGCCTATAGCAGCACCCCAAAAGAATAGGCTTTAGATGAGGCAGGTGAACCTGCGACCACAACACTTCAACAACATTTGACATGATATCCTCTCTAATTTTGTTATATTGTTGTTGAGTTCTGCTGTGCCTCTGAGGCAGGACCATACCGGTTAAATATACTGAACAAAAGTATAAACGCAACATGCAACAATTTCAAAGATTTTACAGTTCATCGAAGGAAATCATTCAATTGAAATAAATGAATTAGACCCTAATTTAGGGATTTCACATGACTGGGTAGGGGCGCAGCCATGGGTGGGCCTGGGAGGGCATAGGTCAACCCACTTAGGAGCCAGGCCCAGCCAATCAGAATGACTTTTTCCCCACAAAAGAGCTTTATTAGTGACAGAAATACTCCGAACCGGTGGTGGCTACGTAATATAAACCACCTTTTAGTATGACATTGGCATGGCGGGAAAGTGAAATGACATTGGATTGAGATTTAGTGTGTTATAGACATGTTCAGTTAGTGACAACTATTGTGGTTATTCAGGTTAAATAATAGAAATGTGTGTATTATTGCTTTACAAGTCAATCACACAAACCAACAGAGAGACAGTCTTATCTCTGCACAATAGACATAAACAATATACTGTACAATGTCTCTTACAATATAACAGCTCCATATCAATGCTCACATGCTATTCGAGGCCCAGCCATTGACAGACTCTCTCTTTGAGTAGAAGAGGTGTTTTTTGTTGTTGTTGCATAACAGACGTTTGTTGGTAATAAGCCCATATAATCCTGTGTCTATGCCCCTCTTGTGCTACTGAGGGGCTGTTTGGGGCTGTTTGGGGGCCATAAGGACTTTCTTTGTCTGTTGAACAGAGAGGTAAACTGATACTGGGCAAGCCCCTCAGTCAGAGGAGAATGTGGCATCGTTCACCTGCAGGGTGTGAGTGTTTGTGTGTGTGTGTGTGTGTGTGCATGCGTGTGTGTGTAGCGGAGATAGGGGAGGCATGGCTGAAGACTAAACTAAGTAGGCCTGGTGTGCAGGGTGGCTGGTGGGGATTGGAATTGAGGACGCAGGGTATTAGTGTGTTGGTTCAGACAAACACATACTCACCTGCTTGTCCCCTGACATTTGCATACATATACAGCACTGTCTTGCTAAGCCTTCCTTCCAGTTTTTTCTCTCTCGTTTTGACTCTCTCTTTTATTTCTCTCTCTCTCTCTCTCTCTCTCTCACACACACACACACACACACACACAACACACACACACACACACACACACACACACACACACACACACACACACACACACACACACACACACACACACACACACACACACACACACACACAAAGAGACTGTACAACATCCTCATTCTCATCTCTATACCACCTCACCACTTACGATATATATATTTATAACCACGTTCAACAAATCACTCACCCTCTACATTTAGACAGCCACCCGTTAGTAGATAGGCCTATTACATTCTACATTTCTCCTAATATTTACAAGGGCATACATTTCTCCTAATATTTACGAGGGCATTTCCAGACCTTGTGCTTCTCAGCATGAATAATGAGGTGTCTGCAAATCCCTTGCTAGGCAACAGACAACCTGTCACTCAAGATCCCTCAATTTTATTTGATGTTCATTTGACCTTTATTTAAATAGGCAAGTCAGTTAAGAACAAATTCTTATTTACAATGACGGCCTACCCCAGCCAAACCCTAACCCGGACGACGCTGGGCCAATTCTGCACCGTCCTATGGGACTCCCAATCATGGCCAGTTGTGATACAGCCTGGAATCGAACCATGGTATGTAGTGATGCCTCTAGCACTGAGATGCAGTGCCTTAGACCGCTGCACCACTCAGGAGCGCAGACAACCCGTCACTCAGGATCCTTCGCTAGGCAACTGACAACCTGTCACTCATTCTCAGCACCACCAGAGTATCTCAGAGGGCTGTGGGAGGAAGGGGCGGCCAAATTGACCTATCAATCAATTTAGCAACGGCAATACATCTCACTTTACTCTCTCCTTAACTGGACATGTATAGTGTATCCAACCATTTAAACTCTAACCCCCCAAATCCACAAACACAAGGCCTTGTGTTGGTGCCTGAACAATGGCTGTCTGTCTGGCTATACCACTCTATCTCACACTCACCTTCTTTTCTCTCTCTTGCTCTTTCTATATCTCTGTCTCTCTCTGTTTCTTTCCTAAAAAACATTTTCTTCAGTCTTTCTCATGGAAAAAGGCCCCACTTTTCCTCAGTCTCTTTATCTCTCTCTCTCTCACACACACACAGAGAGACAAACACACACACAGAAAAATACTAAGACTCTGTCCCGGGGATACAAAAGTGAGGAGGGGTAGGGGAAATCTCTCTCTCTCTCACTCACTCTCTCATATATATATGTATGTATATATATATATATATATGTATATATATGTATATATATATATAAGTATATACATATATATATATATATATATATAAATATATATATATATATATATATATATATATATATATATCCCTTTCAGCTGCAGCAGCATCAGTTATACTGGGGCTAGTCATCTCTGAAAAGGTCAGGCTCTCACACTGTTAGAGGCAGGCCTGCTCTAATTTCATTCCTCTGCTCTCTCTCAGGAATACATATTCATTAAGCTGTCTCGTCCCCTCGCTACTCTCCATGTTTCAGAGACTCAACATGCAGGAAAAGTCCTATTTCCCTCCATCTGGTTTCACTGCCAAGCATAGGAGTTTGGGTTTCTCTCTCACACACATGCACACACACACATCTGCGGTGATGACAGGGATAGCTACTCAGCACTCACAGAAATGGTAGCTTTAATCTCAAGGATGACGTGCGATGGTTAGAGTCAAGAGGAGACACTACATCATAGATACATTAGCTGCCGTGGTCCTCTAATTGTAAAGGCTATCCTCTAGACTAGTCAATGTGATTGAAGAAGGGTGTTTTGTGGCGATTGTGATATATAATGTATTTTACAAAAGTTAAATCAGGAAGGCTGGTCTGAATGACTCGTCACTTTTTATTCATCTAGTAAATACATACTGTATAATTCACATCGCTGCCTATCTCAATCATCAGCATAACAGGTGTTTATATGGCATTGGTTATAATGATACCTCATCAGCATAGCAGGCATTTGTGGTTGTGTTTATAACATTACCTCATCAGCGTAGCAGGTATTTATGGTAGTGTTTATAACATTACCTCATCAGCATAGCAGGCATTTATGGTAGTGTTTATAACATTACCTCATTAGCGTAGCAGGTATTTATGGTAGTGTTTATAACGTTACCTCATCAGCATAGCAGGCATTTATGGTAGTGTTTATAACATTACCTCATTAGCGTAGCAGGTATTTATGGTAGTGTTTATAACGTTACCTCAACAGCATAGCAGGTATTTATAGTAGTGTTTATAACGTTACCTCATTAGCGTAGCAGGTATTTATGGTAGTGTTTATAATGTTACCTCATCAGAATAGCAGGTATTTATAAGGAAATGTCTATAATGTTACCTCGTCAGCATAGCAGGTATTTATCCTCTCTGGGCAAGTCGGATGTGACCGTCCCACTCTATTCAACAACCAGTGGAACAGCGTGGCGCGAAATACAAAAACCTCAAAAATGCAATAATTTCAATTTTTCAAACATCCGACTATTTTACACCATTTTAAAGATAAGACTCTTGTTAATCTAACCACATTGTCCGATTTCAAAAAGGCTTTACAGCGAAAGCAAAACATTAGATTATGTTAGGAGAGTACATAGCCAAAAATAATCACACAGACATTTTCCAAGCAAGCATATATGTCACAAAAACCGAAAACACAGCTAAATGAAGCACTAACCTTTGATGATCTTCATCAGATGACACTCCTAGGACATTATGTTATACAATACATGTATGTTTTGTTCAATCAAATTCATATTTATATCCAAAAACAGCTTTTTACATTGGTGTGTTATGTTCAGAACATGCATTCCCACCAAAAACTTCTGGTGAATTTACTAAATAACTCATCATAAACGTTGACAAAATACATAACAAATATTTTAAGTATTATAGATACAGAACTCCTTTATGCAATCGCTATGTCAGATTTTAAAATAGCTTTTCGGCGAAAGCACATTTTGTAATATTCTGAGTACATAGCTCAGCCATCACGGCTAGCTATTTTGACACCCGCCAAGTTCGGTGCACACTAAACTCAGAATTAGTATTAGAAATATTGTATTACCTTTGCTGTTCTTCGTCAGAATGCACTCCCAGGACTTCTACTTCCACAAGAAATGTTGTTTTTGTTCCAAATAATCCATAGGTATGTCCAAATACCTCCGTTTTGTTCGTGCATTCAGGTCACTATCCAAAGGGTAATGCGCGAGCGCATATCGAGACCAAAAAATTCTAAATGTTCCATTACCGTCCTTAGAAGCGTGTCAAACGCTGTTTAAAATACATTTTTATGGTATTTTTCTCGTAAAATAGCGATAATATTCCAACCAGACAATAGTGTATTCATTCAAAGAGGAAAAGAAAAAACAGCCTGGTCGCGTGAATGCGCATATTCAATCTCTTTGTCACCAAGCAGACCACTGACAAACTGAGCTCCTATACTCTGCCCAGAGACAGGAGATGCCTCAATCTGCTTTCTGAAGGCTTTAGAGAGCCAATGGAAGCCTTAGAAAGTACTACGTAACCCCACAGATACTGTAGTTTCGATAGAGAATCAAAAGAAGAACTACAAATTCTCAGACAGGCCACTCCCTGCTTGGAATTTTTTCAGGTTTTTGCCTGCCATATGAGTTCTGTTATACTCACAGACACCATTCAAACAGTTTTAGAAACTTCAGAGTGTTTTCTATCCAAACCTACTAATAATATACATATTCTCATTTCTGGGCAAGAGTAGTAACCAGTTTAAATCGGGTACATTTTTTATCCGGCCGTGAAAATACTGCCCCCTAGCCCCAACAGGATTTATGGTATTGATTATAAGGTACCTCAGAATAGCAGGTATTTATAAGGAAATGCCTACAATGTTACAAATACCTGCTATGCTGACGAGGTATGTGAAAGAGAGCGACTCGGCTCTACGTATTTGACTGGTTTGTGACTCACTGACAACGCCTCCAGTTATAGGGGATTAAAGCAACCCAAGAGTTAAAACAAATGAACTTTATTTAAACACACTGGGGAAGATGAACATGGGGATGAAAAGTGGGAAAGGTGGTAGTTCTGAAACACCAGTCTCAACATCAACAGTGAAGAGGCGACTCCGGGATGCTGGCCTTCTAGGCAGAATTGCAAAGAAAAAACATATCTCAGACTGGCCAATACAAAGAAAAGATTAAGACAGGCAAAAGAACACAGACACTGGACAGAGGAACTCTGCCTAGAAGGCCAGCATCCTGGAGTCGCCTCTTCACTGTTGCCGTTGAGACTGGTGTTTTGCGGGTACTATTTAATGAAGTTGCCAGTTGAGGACTTGTAAGGCGGCTGTTTCTCAAACTAGACACTCTAATGTACTTGTCCTCTTGCTCAGTTGTGCACCGGGGCCTCCCACTCCTCTTTCTATTCTGGTTAGAGCCAGTTTGCGCTGTTCTGTGAAGGGAGTAGTACACAGCGTTGTACGAGATCTTCAGTTTCTTGGCAATTTCTCGCATGGAATAGCCTTCATTTCTCAGAACAAGAATAGACTGACGAGTTTCAGAAGAAAGTCCTTTTGTTTCTAGTCATTTTGAGCCTGTAATCAAACCCACAAATGCTGATGCTCCAGATACTCAACTAGTCTAAGAAGGCCAGTTTTATTGCTTCTTTAATCAGGATGACAGTTTTCAGCTGTGCTAACATAATTGCAAAAGGGTTTTCTAATGATCAATTAGCCTTTTAAAATTATTAACTTGGATTAGCTAACACAACGTGCCATTAGAACACAGGAGTGATGGTTGCTGAAAATGGGCCTCTGTACGCCTATGTCGATATTTCATAAAAAATCGTCAGTTTCCAGCTACAATAGTGATCTACACCATTAACAATGTCTACACTGTATTTCTGATCAATTTGATGTTATTTTAATGGACAATGCTTTTCTTTCAAAAACAAGGACATTTCTAAGTGACCTCAAACTTTTGAACGGTAGTGTATATTTTTTTAAATATCAAATTTGCATAAGCATTACGACACTTTACTCAGTACTTTGTTGAAACACCTTTGGCAGCGATTACAGCTTTGAATCTTCTTGGGTATGACACTTCAAGCTTGGCACACCTGTATTTGGGGAATTTCTTCCGTTCTTCTCTGCAGATCCTCTCAAACTCAGCTTGGATGGGGAGCATCACTGCACAGATATTTTCAGGTCTCTCCAGAGAATTTCGATCGGGTTCAAGTCTGGGCTCTGGCAGGGCCACCCAAGGACATTCAGGGACCTGCCCCGAAGCCACTCCTGCATTGTCTTGGCTGTGTGCATAAGGTCATTTTCCTGTTGGAAGGTGAATCTTCGCCCCAGTCTGAGGTCCTGGTCTTTTCATCAAGGATCTCTCTGTACTTTGCTCCATTCATCTTTCCCTCAATCCTGACTAGTCTCCAAGTCCCTGCCGCTGAAAAACATCCCCACAGCATGATGCTGCCACCACCATGCTTCACCGTAGGAATGGTGCCAGGTTTCCTCCAGACGTGACGCTTGGCATTCAGTTCAAAAAGTTCAATCTTGGTTTTATCAGATCAGAGAATCTTGTTTCTCATGGTCTGAGAGTCCTTAGGTGCGTTTTGGCAAACTCCAAGCGAGCTGGGCCTTTTATTGAGAAGTGTCTTCCGCCTGGCCACTCTATAATAAAGGCCTGATTGGTGGAGTGCTGCGGAGATGGTTGTCCTTCTGGAAGGTTCTCCCATCTCCACACAGTAACTCTGGAGCTCTGTCAGAGTGACAATCGGGTTCTTGGTCACCTCCCTGACCTAGGCCCCTTTCCCCCGATTGCTCAGTTTGGCCGGGCGGCCAGCTCTAGGAAGAGTCTTGGTGGTCCCAAATGTCTTCCATTTAAGAATGATAGGGGCCAAGTTGTTCTTGGGGACCTTCAAATGCTGCAGAAATGTTTTGGTACCCTTCCCCAGATCTGTGCCTCGACACAATCCTGTATCGGAGCGCTATGGACAATTTCTTCGACCTCATGGCATGTTTTTTTTCTCTGACGTATTGTCAGCTGTGGGACATTATATAGACAGATGTTTACCTTTTCAAGGTGCCTTTCCAAATAATGCCCAATCAATTGAATTTACCACAGTGGACTCCAATCAAGTTATAGAAACATCTCAAGGATGATCAATGGAAGGGTCTGAATGCATATGTAAATAAGGTATTTCAGTTTTTAGATTTTTATAAATTTGCTAAAAAAAATCAAAACCTTTTTTCACCTTGTCATTATGGGGTATTGTGTGTTGATTGATGAGGATTTGTTTTAATTGAAACATTTTTAGAATAAGGTTGTAACGTAACGAAATGTTGAAAAAGTCAAGGGGTCTAAATACTTTCCAAAGGCATTGTATATGGTTCCTGCACATATTACAATACAGCAGCTATACACAAAGGCAGCAATCAACATTGGTAACAACTAACTATGAAGAACAATATACAGTCGTGGTCAAAAGTTTTGAGAATGACACAAATACTAATTTTCACAAAGTCTGCTGCCTCAGTTTGTATGAAGGCAATTTGCATATACTCCAGAATGTTATGAAGAGTGATCAGATGAATTGCAATTAATTGCAAAGTCCCTCTTTGCCATGCAAATGAACTGAATCCCCCAAAAACATTTCCACTGCATTTCAGCCCTGCCACAAAAGGACCAGCTGACATCATGTCAGTGATTCTCTCGTTAACACAGGTGTGAGTGTTGACGAGGACAAGGCTGGAGATCCCTCTGTCATGCTGATTGAGTTCGAATAACAGACTGGAAGCTTCAAAAGGAGGGTGGTGCGTGGAATCATTGTTCTTCCTCTGTCAAACATGGTTACCTGTGTCGTGTCTTTGGGTACCATTAAACTGAAGACATGTTTATCAAAATAACTCCCTGTTATTATTATTACGCGATTAAACTGCTTAATTGTTTAACTGTAATTAACTAGGAGATTGGGGCACCAAGGAAAATATTCAGATTACAAAGTTATAATTTTCCTAATATAATTTCCCATATTATAACATATATTATATTATATTATAGTATCTGACCGATTATCTTCTGGTTTAAATGGTGTATTCTATACCTCGTGTCAGTCTCATTCCAAACGTCGTAAATTGTTGTATCTGCACGAACCCAGCCTTTACTAAGTCATCCATACATCAACTGTCTTAAAATAATTTATTTACTAAACAAAGTAATTCACAGAAAGTATACAAACAGTAATTATCGTCACAAAGAATTGGTAGAGTAATGTGCCCTAGTGGGCTAAACCGGCATGGCGGCTTGTTAAACCAACAAGGGGGGTCAGCTGAGAAGACCCTACAGAGTTGATAAATATTAACAATTGATATGCTAATCCTTTGCACATGAACGCTCACTCATTCGGGAACAATTGCAATCAATATATATTTACCCTCAGTGTGTCGTCAGGATCCTTGTTGGAGAGTTTTTGTCCTGTTGGAGAGTTTTTGTCCGCGTTCTCTCTCTCTCTCGGTTAGAATGGATCTTTCAAAGCGACATTCATTAATGTCGTTATAGAATGGATGTTTCGTCGGTCTTCGCGTTCGATGATATCAAATTTCTAGCTGCAGACTATTAATTAATATCAAAGACTTGTTATTATTCTGTCGGTATTGATAGTCTAAAAGTTTAACCACGTGGTATGGTCAAAGTTCAGTAGAGGAATGCATGGTCAAACCTTGGCTCTCTCTTCTGAGGTAAGCTGGTCTGCTCTCTCTTCTGAGGTAAGCTGGTCTAAAGAAAGTAACCCTGGGTGGGGATTTTATTCGGAATGACAGAAAAAGGCTGTCTCATGACGCCTTGTCCTGTCTGTGTCCCTGGGGGCGTGCCGATGACTGAGTTAAGCTTTGAACAGAAATACAATTCTATCACATTAACATCAGTACATAGCCTCTCAAAATATTCCAAATAGCTTTAATCTTATTAAATCATTGTATACAACCATTTAGATGCAAGTCCCATAGCTGAGGCTATTATATAAACCTTAGTATGGTAATATGGCACTATTGTCTCTAATGAGTATCACAAAATTGTACCAAGCGGACCAGTTCGTAGCTGGATTCTTCACCGATCTTTTATACCTTCTCCAGAACATAAATGTTGTTCGGTTCCCCAATTCTGTGAGTTGGAAGAATTCCTTTGTCTTTCTATGAAACCCCTCTCTGTCTCAAAACTGGGCCATGCGGCAGGACATTCTCCTTTAGAATTTTACAACCCCTCTCACCACAGCAGTGTCAGAAGTATAGAGGTCGGGGGATGGTGCATAGAAAAGGCCTGGTGCAGAGGAAGGGTGTTCAACTGTGTTCTCTGTACCCATAGAGAGGGCAACGTCATGACACCTGCAAGGAAACACGTGCCGTCCTCATTGCTTTGCACAAAAAGAGCTTCACAGGCAAGGATATTGCTGCCAGTAAGATTGCACCTAGATCAACCATTTATCGGATCATTAAGAACTTCAAGGAGAGCGGTTCAATTGTTGTGAAGAAGGCTTCAGGGCACCCAAGAAAGTCCAGCAAGCGCCAGGACCGTCTCCTAAAGTTGATTCAGCTGCGGGATCGGGGCACCACCAGTACAGAGCTTGCTCAGGAATGGCAGCAGGCAGGTGTGAGTGCATCTGCACGCACAGTGAGGTGAAGATTTTTGGAGGATGGCCTGGTGTCAAGAAAGGCAGCAAAGAAGCCACTTCTCTCCAGGAAAAACATCAGGGACAGAGTGATATTCTGCAAAAGGTACAGGGATTGGACTGCTGAGGACTGGGGTAAAGTGATTTTCTCTGATGAATCCCTTTTCCGATTGTTTGTGGCACAGCAGTGTCAGAAGTATAGAGGTAGGGGGATGGTGCATAGAAAAGGCCTGGTGCAGAGGGACGGGGTTCAACTGTGTTCTCTGTACCCAGAGAGAGGGCAACGTCATGACATACCCCCCCTGGTGGTTTGGATCTTGTTTATCCTGCAAGTTACAAATCAACATAAAATCATGACCACGTGATGTCCCGTTGGTAGATCATTGTTGCAGTCCCCTCTGGTGGTTGAACTTGGTATGCTCTCTGAAAGCGGAGCAGTCCACCACAAGGATGGGCAGTGATGTCCGGTTGGTGGTCGTTGTTGCGGTCCCCGCTGGTGGTGTACCTTGGTAGGTTCCCTGGAAGCTGCAAAGTACCCCAGGAAGGGCCAGGGAATGTCCTGGTCGGTGATCGCCATTGCGGTCCCCCCCTCTGGTGGTTTACCTTGGTAGGCTCTCTGACAGCGGGCATGCCGCCACAAGGATAGGCCGTGGGTGTCCGGATTTGGGGTCGCCGTTCCGGACCCGTCGTCCAGACTGGAAGATCTGGGCAGTAACTTAGGCAAATGTTAACATGCACACACACTCATGAAATATATATAATTACATTAATTCCCCAATGAGCGGCGTTGTGGCACTAAGTGATGGTTGTATGGGGACTTTGTTTATGGCTCTATCACTTCCTAAGTGTCAAAGGAACTGAACCGAAAAAGAATGAAAGCATAAACAAAAGATATACAAAATAGTTCTCACACAAAAATCATCTAATTGGACTGTATTCTATATGCGTCCAATGTTCTGGCAAAATGATTATCATGGCATTGTCTCTAATGCCATATCTAGGGTTTTCCTACTTGGTGTGTTGCTTAGGCACTATCCTAAGTTGATAACTATATGATAAGTCTACAGCTGTAATGCACTAGTTTTGGGCAGTCTACAGGGATGACCTATGGACTTCTGGGAAGAAAACTGGTGAGTGCTGTAGAGTCAAAGGCCTAGAAGTAAATGTTCAACTTTACTAAGGCTGGTATTTTGCTTGGGCCCTTAAGTGGTCCTAGCATAAATCCTAATTGGATTTTCCGTTGTGCATGTGCGCTTATGCTTACACAAGCGCGCATGTCAAGGGAAGAAAACCAAGTATCCGGGCAGATTACAACTTGTTCAGAATGAGTCTGACGTAGTCAGGTAATTTTCAGGTCAATGCCTGGAGGTCAGTCAGTATTGGTGTCAAGGGAGTCTGTAGTAGTTTTTCTACAAGTCACTGTGTCTTCCACTATTGTGGTGGCGATAGGTATGAAGTCTATTTCATAGCTATGTTATCCACGGAGGAGCTAACCTCACAACGGAAGTACTCTTTAAGTATTGGACCAGTCGTACGTGGTGTGATCATGGTTAATGACTTCTAATAATTTTCCTCCTGAATGGAGGATTCTATTTATTAGTGACATGTGTGTTAACCATTGGAAGAGTGCACTGGAGATTCCCCTCCGCCTGTTGCACTCTGAGTGACTCCTATGTCGCTGTTGTCAATTGTAATTTGATTGGTTAGGTCTCTAACCTTCTTACTGATTGTAGCTGGACTGACTGTTGCTAGTATTGGTACTGGTACTCAAGGGGACCAGTTATCCTACCGATTTATTCTGAAATACTATCTACTGGAACACATGATTGGAGAATTTTACTAGTTGCATTGTAGTTGAACCTACACATGGCAAGGAATGATTACTGTTGCCATTTGTTTTGGAGGTGGACAAGTCCACTGGACAAGTCCACTGGACTTCCTTTACAACCAGTGTGGTACACCTCAGTACTATCTTAGATGTGTTCTAAGATAAACCCCGTCTAGGGGCCTGTCTGCTCCTCACTGTTCTCATAGGGGAGTTTACAACTAGATTTGATTTATGCTCTGGCGGCCTCGTACGGTGTTGTCCGTAGTCTCGACCCCCCCACCGGCCTCGATGAGGCTCATCATGGGTCTGGGCTACTATCCCCCCCCCCTTTGTGTCTCGGGACCCCCCCACCAGTGGGTGGTGTTGGTGTCCGATGCGCAAACGAAAAGATCGGACGCTATGTACGAGTTGTCAGCGGCCGCGCTTTTATGAGAATGGCTGTAACCTTTCAACCAAATCTCCTGGTGTTTGTGTTTCAAAACGCTCAGTGGCTGTCGAGGCATGTCAGTCACCACCGCGTCCACGTGTGGGAACCTCTTCAGTACCTGCGAACTGAGACGAGGATATCGATCTGTGATATCGCAAAGTGTTTCACCAGTGGGAGTCATCGGGTCAGTTGCTGGACTGGCGCCATTAGTATCATTGTAAGGGGTGACAGTCCCCAACAAAGCTAAAAGTGTACCATCGGCAACAGAGTATACTCTGCGCATCAATGTTTTTCTTGCTGAGACGGCCGCAGTGCTTGCGGAAGTGTCCGAAGGGCAAGAGAAGTTCATCTCAACTATCATATTGCATGACTGCAATGAGGAGGGAAGTTGCTTATTCACAGAGACAGCTGGCTCGAAATCATGAAAATAATGGTGAATCGGGTTGGCTGATGGAATGTGTCGAGATAACGTAATCTCTCCTTGGATCGGATTCTGTACCAAGAGGTTTCTAAATGTCTTTTTCCCAAGGGGTGCTTTCGACAGATACCCCTCGTGAAGGACTGCGTTGCAGCTAGCTTTAGGGGGAGACAGTGTGGTCAGTGGAGAAGGCACTGTGGCCTGTGACCATACCTGGTTGGTTTTACAATCCATCAATGGGAGTAACCGATCCATCAAGTCTGCTCCAAGTAGCAGGGGTACAGTTTCGAGGCTGGTAACATACACAGGGTGGACGAGCGATACGTCCTGGAAGTGTAGTTTCAGCATGACTCTCAATGTGAGAGGCGAGGTAGTCTGAGTGACCCCTCGAAGTGTAGTGTCACATCGTTCCACTTTTAACCAACGTTTAGTTGGCTTCAAAGCCCTTTTGAGATCATCGAACAATGTTTGAGAGATGAGTGATATTGTCGCAGCCGAATCCATTAGCGCATGACAAGTTAAGCAGTCCTCCAGGACTGTTTCCAGGTATGGCCATTCAGATTCGTGGTTAGTGGACATATTCCCCACAAAGTGGAGTGGTCGTTCGCAACAACGTGATGTGCCATTTCTGTTCAAGGTGGAAGCAGATTGACTTTTCCGATTTTGAGTGGGCTTGGCTTTAACGAAGCGTTTTACCTTTTTCTTCGCAACTTTTGTATCAGAGTCTATAGACAAAGCCCGGGGGCTTGTTTCTTGATCAAGCGAGCCCTGGATAGGATCTTGAATGAGAGCGGGAGAAATTTGAACTTTAACGTCCATGCTATGGGTGTTAATTCCTGCGGACCTGGTGTCCGGTAATTCCCCGTCTAGTCCTTGTGACTTATCTTTTACCCTTTTCTCAAATTGTTCTCGCTTAAGTTCTTCCCATAGTGGGACTTCTGGAGAACATTGGTCTACGCTTTGATCGTCCTTCAAACCTTTGTTATCCTTGTGCTCTGACACTTTTTGTGGGTTGGGTGCAGGAACGTAGCGAACGGGTCGATTCTAGCGGTAGTCATGTTGATGGCGACGTACTTTATAGTTATTTCGACCGCAGAGGTTATTGGAATCATGGTTTTGTGGTAGAAACTGTTGTTGTGCGTTATCTCTCGACGCTCCAATACCTGATAAGGCACCCTCTAACTGGAGTGAGTACTCCTGGTCAAACTTCAAAAGCGAGTGGTCAGGGCTCTTAGCGTTGTGAACTTTTGATGCCTCAAAAGCTGTGCTTGCAAGCTCTCTGAGTTGTAAGATAGGCAAGCCAACGTGGGCGGCAGGGCCCAAGTAGGCAATGAAGGTGGGATACATGTTCGACAGAAACATTTGTTTGAATGGTAACAGCTCTTCCATTCCTGTTTCAGTGAGTAGGCCAAAGTAAGCTGAACGAAGCCTATGATAGTAAGCTTGTGGGTGTTCGTTCCAAGCTTGTTTGACGGTGTTAGCCAGTGAGCTATCGTGTTTGCGAGTCGCAGAACCACTGAATTCTAATTTCAAAGCTGTGGCAAGTTTAGCATAGTCATTTAGCACGTGTTGCTGTTGTAGACGAATTAACCTCGTCACGTGTCTATTCGACGTTCGCTTCAACAGGTAAGCCCTGTCAGTACCCGTAGCGTTCGGGTAGCCATCCAACACGTCCTCTATGTCAGCTAGGAACGTCTCAGTATTGTTTGGCTGACCTGGAACGGGGTCAAAGGTGGGGAAATTCTTGACGAGATCCGGAAAAAAAGCTTACATTTACATTACATTTAAGTCATTTAGCAGACGCTCTTATCCAGAGCGACTTACAAATTGGTGCATTCACCTTATGATATCCAGTGGAACAACCACTTTACAATAGTGCATCTAAATCTTTTAGGGGGGGGGGTTAGGATTACTTTATCCTATCCCAGGTATTCCTTAACCTGTTGGATTTACCCTAGGATAGGGGGCGCCACAGCGCATTTTGGAAAAAAATCGTTTCCATTTTCAACGGCCTACTAATCAAAGTCAGAAGCTAAGACATGCATATACTTATTTTATATGGATAGAAAACACCCTAAATTTTCTAAAACTGTTTGAATGGTGTCTGTGAGTATAACAGAACTCGTATGGCAGTCAAAACCCCGAGACCGATTGAACCAGGAAGTGGAAATCTGAATTGTGGACTCGACTTCACAGCCTTACCTATAAATCACAACGTAAAAAAATGAAAATTGAGCACTTTCCAGTGCTTCCACTAGATGTCCCCAGTCTTTACAAAGTGTTTTGAGGGTTCTGCGGTAGAAACTCAGTGAAAGAGACGATGTGGCAATTGGTCAGAGTAGTAGGGCCATGAGCATTGTGACGTCGGCGGCCGTGTCTGCCCCCACCTTTGGAAGCCTTTTGAAACACAATGACATCGTCCCACTCGAATCTGATTGGCTCTCTTGTTGAAACAGGCCCTGACGATTACTTGATACAACGTTTGACATGTTTGAATGACCCTAACTTACCGTAAACAGTCATTTTGCGTTAGACAGGTGCCGCGCACGGAACAACATTTGATTACAGCCTTAGGACGCGCTAACGACAGGAAGCTAATGGAACATAAAGCATGGACTTTTTCGACCGAAAATACATTTGTCATGGACCTGGGACATCGGGAAGTGTTTTCTGATGAAGACAACTAAAGGTGAGGGATTATTGGCGATATTATACAATATCAGATGTTACTTGCTCAAATGTTCAAAGATGGCGCCGAGCTAGGTTTTCGAGCTCAATTTCTGGGTATCGCATCCCATTTGATCTCAAAGTGTGATTATCCTGTAAAGTTAATTTAAAATCTGTTTTGACAGGTGTTTTCAAGAGATATTCATCTATAAATCTTAGATTGACAATATATATTAAAAAAATCGTTTTCGAATAGTAATTTATAAAATTGTAGCACTGTTTCCCGGGACGCATTATATGGGAAAATAGTTAGTCAACCTCAGGTGCCGATGTAAAATGCTGTTTTTATATAGAAATATGACCTTTATTGAACAAAAGATTGCATGCTGTGTGTAACATGATGTCCTAGGTGTGTCATCTGATGAAGTTTGTAAAAGGTTAGTGCTGCATTTAGCTGTTTTTTGGTTATATGTGATGGGTGTGCTTGCTCGGAAAATTCATATGATGCGACTTTTACAATGTACTCCTCTAACATAATCTAATATTGTGCTTTTCCTGTAAAACCTTTTTGAAATCGGACAACGAGGGTCGATTCAAGAGAGGTGTATCTATAAAACGATATGAGACAGCCCTATATTTGAAAAAAAAAAAATATTGAATTTCGTTATGCTAATGTCGCTAGGAGTTTTCGCTGGAAAATGATCCCGCTAACGGGATGGTAGGCTGAAGAAGTTTTAAAGAGGTGGGGTTTCAGGTGTCTCCGGAAGGTGGTGATTGACTCCGCTGTCCTGGCGTCGTGAGGGAGCTTGTTCCACCATTGGGGTGCCAGAGCAGCGAACAGTTTTGACTGGGCTGAGCGGGAACTGTGCTTCCTCAGAGGTAGGGAGGCGAGCGGTGGATGAATGCAGTGCCCTTGTTTGGGTGTAGGGCCTGATCAGAGCCTGAAGGTACGGAGGTGCCGTTCCCCTCACAGCTCCGTAGGCAAGCACCATGGACTTGTAGCGGATGCGAGCTTCAACTGGAAGCCAGTGGAGAGAGCGGAGGAGCGGGGTGACGTGAGAGAACTTGGGAAGGTTGAACACCAGACAGGCTGCAGCGTTCTGGATGAGTTGTAGGGGTTTAATGGCACAGGCAGGGAGCCCAGCCAACAGCGAGTTGCAGTAATCCAGACGGGAGATGACAAGTGCCTGGACTAGGACCTGCGCCGCTTCCTGTGTGAGGCAGGGTCGTACTCTGCGAATGTTGTAGAGCATGAACCTACAGGATCGGGTCACCGCCTTGATGTTAGTGGAGAACGACAGGGTGTTGTCCAGGGTCACGCCAAGGTTCTTAGCACTCTGGGAGGAGGACAGAAGGGAGTTGTCAACCGTGATGGCGAGATCATGGAACGGGCAGTCCTTCCCCGGGAGGAAGAGCAGCTCCGTCTTGCCAAGGTTCAGCTTGAGGTGGTGATCCGTCATCCACACTGATATGTCTGCCAGACATGCAGAGATGCGATTCGCCACCTGGTTATCAGAAGGGGGAAAGGAGAAGATTAATTGTGTGTCGTCTGCATAGCAATGATAGGAGAGACCATGTGAGGATATGACAGAGCCAAGTGACTTGGTGTATAGTGAGAATAGGAGAGGGCCTAGAACAGAGCCCTGGGGGACACCAGTGGTGAGAGCACGTGGTGCGGAGACAGATTCTCGCCACACCACCTGGTAGGACCGACCTGTCAGGTAGGACGCAATCCAAGCGTGGGCCGCGCCGGAGATGCCCAACTCGGAGAGGGTGGAGAGGAGGATCTGAGAAGAGAAGACAAGGTGAGCACTACCATCAGTCCTGTGTCATGCCGACAGTAAAGCATCCTGAGACCATTAATGTGTGGGGTTGCTTCTCAGCCAAGGGAGTGGGCTCACTCACAATTTTGCCTAAGAACACAGCCATGAATAAAGTATGGTACCAACACATCTTCCGAGAGCAACTTCTCCCAACCATCCAGGAACAGTTTGGTGACGAACAATGCCTTTTCCAGCATGATGGAGCACCATGCCATATGGCAAAAGTGATAACTAAGTGGCTCAGGGAACAAAACATTGATATTTTGGGTCCATGGCCAGGAAACTCCCAGACCTTAATCCCATTGAGAACTTGTGGTCAATCCTCAAGAGGCGGGTGGACAAACAAAACCCACAAATTCTGACAAACTCCAAGCATTGATCTTGCAAGAATGGGCTGCCATCAGGCAGGATGTGGCCCAGAAGTTAATTGACAGCATGCCAGGGCGGATAGCAGAGGTCTTGAAAAAGAAGGGTCAACATTGCAAATATTGACCCTTTGCATCAACTTCATGTAATTGTCAATAAAAGCCTTTGACACTTATGAAATGCTTGTAATTATACTTCAGTATTCCACAGTAACATCTGACAAAAACATCTAAAGACACTGAGGCAGCAGACTTTGTGAAAATTAATATTTGTGTCATTCTCAAAACTTTTGGCCACGACTGTACAAATGTCACACAACTCACTTTGTGCACGCACACCATCCCACAAGTCTAGAGATGAGTGAATCCAGTGGTTGACGGGCAGAGACAGGTGTCGTTCTCTGCCGCTGCTTGAAGGAGACTGACAGTATTGTGTGACCTGTCTAGTCAAGAGGATGGGCAGATGCCCGGCCCCTTAGTAGCCTCCCTAGAAACCTATTAGTGCACAGCTCACACAGGTAGAGAGAGTTTGAAAGGCAGGTTTATGGTACTCCCTAGACTCTCAGCATAGGGCAACCTGTCATCAACATCTGGCTCTGAGAAGCATTCCTCGGAGATGAGGCCAACCCCAAACTATTCAATAAAATTCCATATTGTATTCTGTGTCTGTTGTCATTCAGTTAAGCCTGTACTCTATTGAACTGAGGTATGTACTAGAGTCTATGTGGAGGAGGCTGTTTCATAGCAACTTTTCTCATCTGTGATTGTCTTTGACAACAAACGGAGGTGGCTGACATTTTGTCTGCCTCGTCTGTGGCCTGTATATAGCGTATGTCAGCATGTTTCGACGTGTCCACCCCACTCCTCTTCCTCCACTCCAGGCGAGAGTGACCTCTGACCTTGGATTCTGGCTCAGTGTCTGATCTGGGGTCATCTCTATGGGGGCCGGGGGAATGAACATGGAGATGTGTGAATTGTCTGCCCTCAGGAGCTCTGGAAGGCGACAAGAGAACGGGATTGGAGGGGAGCTCTGCTTGTGGTTTTAAAAACTTGCTTCCGGAACAGCTCCGATGTATCAATCATGAAACCTTTCCTCCTGGCACACCACACCCACCTATCAACTTTTCCCTCCCTCCCTGATTTCCCTGCTTTTGATCAGAACGATTGATCAGTATGATAAGGATCTCTCAGATTTCTTTCAATGAGGACTGAGTTTTACACATCTCAAACATTTAACTTAACCTTAACCACATAACCTTGCACCAGTGATGTACTTACCTCAATGGAGACTTGCATGAAAGTTCATGTTGGAAAAAAATGTGGACCATTTTACAGAAATGTTAACTTTAATCTCAAGGATGACATGCTATGGTAAGAAGGAAGAGGAGACGCATTACATCATATACTGAACAAAAATGTAAATGCAACATGTAAAGTGTTGGTCCAATGTTTCCTGAGGTGAAATAAAAGATCCCAGAAATGTTCTATACTCACAAGATTATTTCTCTCAAAATTGGTGCACAAATTTGTTTACATCCCTGTTAGTGAGCATTTCTCCTTCGTTAAAATAATCCATCCAATTGACAGGTGTGGCATATCAAGAAGCTGATTAAACAGTATGACCATTACACAGGTGAACCTTGTGCTAAGGACAATAAAGCCACTCTAATATGTGCAGTTTTGTCACACAACACAATGCCACAGATGTCTCAAGTTTTTTTGGAGTGCACCATTGGCATGCTGACAGCAGGAATGTCCACCAGAGCTGTTGCCAGATAATTTAATGTTCATTTCTCTACCATAAGCCACCTCCAACGTTGTTTTAGAGAATTTGGCAGTATGTCCAACTGGCCTCACAACCACAGACCACGTGTATGGTGTCGTGTGGTTAAGTGGTTTGCTGATGTCAGAGTGCCCCATGATGGCGGTGGGGTTATGGCATGGGCAGGCATAAGCTACAGACAATGAACACAATTGCATTTTATCGATGGCAATTTGAATGCACAGAAATACTGTGATGAGGTCCTGAGGCCCACTGTCGTGCCATTCATCTGCCACCATCACCTCATGTTTCAGCATGATATTTCACGGCCTCATGTCACAAGGATCTGTACACAATTCCTGGAAGCTGAACATTTCCCAGTTCTTTCATGGCCTGCATACTCACCAGACATGTCACCCATTAAGCATGTTTGGGATGCTCTGGACCGCCATGTATGACAGCGTGTTTCAGTTCCCAGTTAACCCAGAAGCCAGCCTCACCAATGTGTCAGAGGAAACACCGTCCAACTGACAACCGAAGTCAGCATGGCCCGCTACAAGGAGTTGCTAGAGCATGATGAGACAAGGAAATCCCAGCCGGCCTAACCCTCCCCTAACCCGGATGACGCTGGACCAATTGTGCCTCATGGTTCCCCCGGTCACGGCCAGTTGTGACACAGTCTGGGATTGAACCCGATAGCCTTAGACCTACCTTTTTTTTTTGTATTCCCAGTCATGTGAAATCCATAGATTAGGGCCTAATGATTTTTTTTCAATTTACTGATTTCTTGATATGAACTGTAACTCAAGTAAAATATTTGAAATTGTTGAATTTTGCATTTATGTTTCTGTTCAGTATACTTTAAACACCGATTGCTTAGCTATTTACTACTGTGAAGTGGATCCAGTTAAATGAGAGACAGGATGAATGGTAGCCTATCCTAACTTGTTGTAGGCCAATAAGCCATATCGCGAGTAGGAAACCATCACAGTCAGGAAAGGTAAGGAATTTATTCTGCAATGATCATGGAAATCAAATAAATATTGGGAAATAGATTTCTAATTATCTTAGAATCCGAAGACAAAATGAATAGCTTTTCACTCTTCTCACTAACAGCAAATTAAATGCATCTTGTTAATATATTTAGCTACTTGTTTTGTTGTTGTGAATAAGTCATCATATATTCTCCGTTTTGCAATACTTGCAATTCTTCAACCACTAGAAAATGTGTGTACACATGGTCTAAAGTTTGCTGGAGGATAAGGACATTCTCACGTCAAGTTCCGTTTTTATAAATGGCAACTTTTGTGTGAAAACTGGCGCACAAATGTTTTGGGGCATATTTTGTGTGTACGCAATGTTTATAAATGAGGCCTCTGGGCTTTTGAACTTATCACCTTTATGAATAAGGAGATGTTTGAGGTACGTAACAGAAGACATGGAAACATGGTATTTCAGGTTCGGTTCAGATGGAGTCCAAAGAGAACTGGTGATAAAATGTTTTGGATCTCCCCTCAACACATTGGTGTGTGTGTGTAAGTGCTTGACTACATTTATTTAACTGAGTGTGTGTCTGTCTGTGTGTGTGTCTGTGTTTGTGTCTATGTGTGTGTCTGTGTGTTCGTGTGTATGTGTATGTGTGTGCTTGTGTGTAGGCGGGAGGGGAAATAGAAAATTGCTTTGGTGTGTGTTCAATATGTTTGACCACTGTGGTATTTATGGTAGCACTAGAAATCTCCTGGAAGGGAAAAAGGCCTGAAGTGTTTAAAATTGATGAGGAGAGAAGAGATACAGCACTGCAGAGAGAGAACAAAGCCAGAGAAAGAAAGACAGACAGACCACCATTATGTCATAAATACTGTAGTAGCCATCATCTCTCCCCTCAAGTCTCATATCGTAAAAAGAAAGGTTGAGAGTACATTTCTGCCTCTTCCAGATCAATTCTAAAAAAGCGAGAGCAAATACTTTTTGACAGACTACCGGTGTAAAATGTCTTGAAAGGCATATATCTCTGAAATACAGTATCTTATTAAACCATGTACTTGATCAAAGCCCAAGCACTATAACTCACAAGCCCCACATGCTCATGAAAATATCTGATGAAAAGCAAAAATAAAAATTTTCACTCAATCCTTTAGTCATAATTGCCATTTCAGTTCAGTTTCCAGAAGCTAAAGATGTTAATACTGGAGGGAAACTAAATGAGTTTGACCTCACGTTCCTTCTGCGATCCAGTGATTTGGCCTGCTCATTTTCCGGACAAAAAGACAATATGTTTTTTATGAACTTGAAGTGCTTGTCATTTCCCAGAGTGCTCCTGAAACATGACCTCACTCAGCGAAGCTTCTAGTAACATACAGGCTCATGTTCTCCTCTATGTGGGCCAGCAGGGATTTAGTGTCCCTGTCCTCTATCTCTCCCCCTTCTCAGTCTCTCGCTTCTTCTCTTTATTGAGACAAGGCAGCCAGTGGGAAAGGTCAAGAGTTGTGTTTATCAGTGTGTGTGTGTGTGTGTGTGTGTGTGTGTGTGTTGTATTTATCAGTTCTCTTGATGACGTTGCCCCGCTGACACATCCTGTCTATTAATTCCTGCCATAATGGTACAGGATAAAGCCTGACTGACTTATACGGAGCAAGAGTGGTGGATTACCAACCTTATAGGGTGATTCTCTCCCACACTCCTTTATTCATGATTTACAGAGGGCAAGAGTGGTGGATTACCAACCTTATAGTATGAATCTCTCCCACACTCCTTTATTCATGATTTACAGAGGGCAAGAGTGGTGGATTACCAACCTTATAGTATGAATCTCTCCCACACTCCTTTATTCATGATTTACAGAGGGCAAGAGTGGTGGATTACCAACCTTATAGGGTGAATCTCTCCCATACTCCTTTATTCATGATTTACAGAGGGCAAGAGTGGTGGATTACCAACCTTATAGGGTGATTCTCTCCCACACTCCTTTATTCATGATTTACAGAGGGCAAGAGTGGTGGATTACCAACCTTATAGGGTGAATCTCTCCCATACTCCTTTATTCATGATTTACAGAGGGCAAGAGTGGTGGATTACCAACCTTATAGTATGAATCTCTCCCACACTCCTTTATTCATGATTTACAGAGGGCAAGAGTGGTGGATTACCAACCTTATAGGGTGAATCTCTCCCATACTCCTTTATTCATGATTTACAGAGGGCAAGAGTGGTGGATTACCAACCTTATAGGGTGAATCTCTCCCATACTCCTTTATTCATGATTTACAGAGGGCAAGAGTGGTGGATTACCAACCTTATAGGGTGAATCTCTCCCATACTCCTTTATTCATGATTTACAGAGGGCAAGAGTGGTGGATTACCAACCTTATAGGGTGAATCTCTCCCATACTCCTTTATTCATGATTTACAGTGGGCAAGAGTGGTGGATTACCAACCTTATAGGGTGAATCTCTCCCATACTCCTTTATTCATGATTTACAGAGGGCAAGAGTGGTGGATTACCAACCTTATAGGGTGAATCTCTCCCATACTCCTTTATTCATGATTTACAGAGGGCAAGAGTGGTGGATTACCAACCTTATAGGGTGAATCTCTCTCACTGTCCTCTATTCATCCCTTCCTCTTCCTTTTCTCCTGGTCACCATCATCCTCACCCTCTGTCCCACCCTCTCCTCTCTTCTCGTTTCTCCCTGTTGTATGAATCTGTTTAAATCTTTCCATCCTCCTCTCCTTCTCCCACTCTCCCTCTTGAAAGTTATATTTCATTCCTTCTCCCGTTCACACACTCTAAACTCACCACTCCCTGCGTCGCTTCGGCTTGCAGTGCCAGGGGCGATGCCTAAACAGGTTATATTACTATCCATTTTCAAACGGTTCAGTCGGAGCTTCTTCAGTGTGTGTGTGTGTGTGTGTGTGTGTGTGTGTGTGTGTGTCCTGATGGGGGGGGGGCTTACATTTTTAAGCCCTACAGGTGGTGATAAGAGGGTGTATACGGGTGTGTGGAAGCCGGGTGTTAACTTGGAACTCAGACGTGTTCCCACATATCAGCTTGCAACCTTCCTATCCACAGTGTATCCCTGCTTCAGAAAGTGTGGTTTGTCAGAACAGTTTAGATTAGAGGAGGTTTTGCAGAGAGTTGGGCAGCAGTGATTCTCCAATGTTACCAAATGATAGTTTCTCAGTGAACCAGAGAAAGTGTTGTTTGCTGAAGCCTTGGTGATGTGTAGGCTGCTATACTTCCTACACAGTACAGACGTGGTTTCCTTTATGGGGCTTTGCCAATATCAGCTGTCGGTACTGTGGGAATAGAGGGACAGCGGTGGTAGCAGTGCCAACACATACGTGCAAGTGTAACCACATACTACTACAAACAAACACACACACACACACACACACACACACACACACACACACCACAGGATGTTCTCCATGTGTCTTCTGGTTGACTAGCTAGCCTGCCAGGCTGAGGGGCTGTGGTGATCTGAGAGGGGCTGAGAAGGGCTCTGGGACTGTGGTGATCTAGCTGGGTCTACTGGGCCGTTCAGCTCATTATAGAACTCACTCCCATCCTCCCTCACTGACTCTACTCTTCACAGCCCCAACATGACACTTACTGGCCACTGGCTCTGTGGGTTTCCTCTACAGACTGGCTCTGTGGGTTTCCTCTACAGACTGAGGGAGAGGAGATGAGAGAGAAAAAGTAAGAGGGGTAGAGTAAAATATAGAGAGAGGGAGGAAAGACAGCTTGAGATGGAGTTAGAGAAGCTGAAAGAGAGAAAAATTCACTATTGTATCCAGTTTCCAGTCCCTTCTGTACAGTCTCCATAGCCACTTACTATCCTCTTTGCATTCCCGGCCTACCAACCATCTCCCACTCAATCGTTCCAGCAAACAAAATGCCTGACGGGTCTATTGACCAATCAATATAGTCTTTTTCAAAAGCTTGGAGGCCGTGGCTGCTTTTCCACAGATTTATTGATGGGCCTTACAGAACTTCCTGTTTCAGGAAGTGATGTCACTGAATACTGCCTCTATATACAGGACCTTCCACCCCCACCTGGATATGGATGCCTGATGAACGTTGTTATAAATAAATTACCTAGGAGCGTAAGCAGCAATGTGCAGAATTTTCCTTTCTCTTTTCCTTACAGAACTTCAACCATGAAGAGGAGCCAGAGCCTGAGGGGCCCCTGCTGCCGTGGCAACAGATCTGACGGACACACGTGGGTGTTGACTGCACGTGCTGTGGCTGTCAACTCTGTGGCACTCTGCTCTGTGACATCATTACTCTAACATGAAGAGTGCTGCCTCAGGGAGTCAAGAACAACACTGGTGCTAAGGCTTCACTGCCAATGTCTGATGCTACCTGGACTGCTAGCTACCTCTTCGATTGGGCATTACATAGATATTGGTACATCAAGTTGTCACTATTACACCACTTCACACTCAAATGACTGCAGTGAAGTTAGCACCTTGAGCAGTTCAAATGTACTTGCACAACTATAACCTCTGTAGTTCCAATGTGACTTGACTTGTTTCATTATAAAAGTAACTGAGGAGATACAGTATAATGGAAGTGGTAGCGTGCCTTTTCTCCTAGGGTCACTGTACGGTAAAAATAGCTGAACATTTGACAGGAGAATATAAATTATTCTGCTATATTAAAATACAATGGCCAACTCCTTACCTCATAACCCCAAAGCATAGAGAGAGAGAGAAAGAAAGAGTGTGAGAGAGAGTGTGTGAGAGAGAGAGAGAAAGAGTGAGAGAGAGAGAGAGAGAGAGAGAGAGAAAGAAAGAGTGTGAGAGAGAGAGAAAGAGTGAGAGAGAGAGAGAGAGAGAGCAGAATATCTCTGACGCACAACAAAGGAGAATGCAGTGAGCTCCAAAAGTATTGGGACAGTGAAACGTGTTTTGTTTTTTTGGCTCTGTACTTTGGATTTGA
Source organism: Salmo trutta (assembly GCF_901001165.1). NCBI lineage: Eukaryota > Metazoa > Chordata > Actinopteri > Salmoniformes > Salmonidae > Salmo > Salmo trutta. The sequence goes on from NC_042969.1 coordinate 76,233,102, forward strand.
AATTATACAATGACTGTGAGGTTAAAGTGCAGACAGTCAGCTTTAATTTGATGGTAATTTCATCCATATCGGGTGAACTGTCAAGAAATTACAGCACCTTTTGTACATAGTCCACTTCTACGTTAATGTGGACGCTACCATTATTACGGGTAGTACTTAATGAATAGTGAATACTTTATTACTCACGATTCATTCAAGGCTATTCGTAGTCATGGTAACATCAACATAAATGTAGAAGTGTTTAGAAACATATTATATTCTTATTTACAATAAACGTGACTCCAAAATGACACAATACATTATTTACCATTCAATTCTATTGGGCACAAAATAATCTGAAACATAACCAAAACAAACAGCAAATGCATCCAACAAGTGTGTAGAGTCAGAAGCTTGATGTAATCATTGCTTGCTAGGAATATGGGACCAAATACTACACTTTTGACTACTTTAATACACAGATAAGTGAATTTGTCTCAATACCTTTGGTCCCCTAAAATGGGGGGACCATGTACAAAAAGTGCTGCAACTTCTAAACGGTTCACCGATATGGATGAAAATAACCTCACATTAAATTTGAGTTCAAAGTGCTGGAGTTCAAAGCCAAAACAACGAAACGTGTCACTGACCCAATATTTCTGGAGCTCACTGTACATTACAGATGAATAAAGATCTATCTAACACTCTATCACAAGTGTGGATCCACAGAGATATCCCACCTAACTGTAAGCTATTATCATGTGGCCTGTTCAGTTGCATTGTGGGTTGCAGTTTTTGCCTGAAAGTCCCAGAAGTAGGACAGGAAAGCTTTAGCCCCAGGCTCAGTTTGGCCCTGGCAGGCTTCTATACCCTCCTCCGTTCTTTATTAATACAGAGTGGATGAATGAATGAACAATAAGGAGGATATCTGTCTCTCTACCTGTCTACCTGTCTATCTGTGTACCTGTCTCACCTGTGTGCGTCTCACCTGTGTGGGGTCCCGAGTGGCACAGCGGTCTAATGCACTGCATCTCAGTGATAGAGGTGTCACTACAGATCCTGGTTTGATTCCAGGCTGTATCACAACCGGCCGTGATTGGGAGTCCTTTAGGGCGGCACACAATTTGCCCAGTGTCGTCCAGGGTAGGCCGTAATTGTTAATAAGAATTTGTTCTTAACTGACTTGCCTAGTTAAAAAAAAAAAAAAACTCACCTGTCAACTGCACATCACCTGTCACATATCATCACTACCTGTGACAGCTAACCTGTTACATCACTGTTACATTGAGTCTTGCTACTGTGCTCTTAGACCTGGAACTACACACAGATGTACTCTACACTGTCCCCTTGCACTACCAAAATGACCCCTATAGATACTGTATGCACCATCCCTTCCCTATCCTATGGGTATGTGTGCAGACATCAGCATATTTCCAGAGTAGAGCCCTATCTGGATGGAGAGAGAGAGAGAGAGAGAGAGAGAGAGAGAGAGAGAGAGAGAGAGAGAGAGAGAGAGAGAGAGAGAGAGAGAGAGAGAGAGAGAGAGAGAGAGAGAGAGAGAGAGAGAGAGAGTTGGGGCCTTGGCTCTCATAGGAAAATCTCTGGGTTTGCGCTGTACTGCTGCATCAGAAAACGCTGCAATCCTCCTAATGACACCCCACCACCACTCTGGTAAAACACACACTCTGGCCCTGCCAAGTCTCCTCTTCATTGACTTTGGCTATCCCACAGCTCAAGACTACTTCACAGACCACAGGGTGTGTCTGAGGCCAGGCAGACATGCAGCATGCTGGGAGTTTTCATAAAGAAGGGTTGGGAGCAGAGTGTGGGTGTTGGGCTGTGGAGCAGAGATAATGTGGTTTGGGAAGTTTGTATAAAACTTTTTTTTTTTATAATGTTGGTTGCCCTTAAGTTTTGCTTTATCATAAATTGTTAACATTACACAATCAATTCATGTTTTATTGCAAAACGTAATTTTCTCTTGTAGAATTGACTTAACTCAGAGGAACTTGAAATGCAACAGATTCGTTCTTGTAGCATTGAACTGACCACATTTAGTTTTGACAAGGTTCAGTGGGAAAGGGGGCACTGTTTTAACGAAGGACACTGGGTGCTAGCTTGTTAGCTAGCTAGGAGGACTCTGGTACACACCATGTGGGGGGCGACACCGGTACCTACAGTAGCTAGCTAGGACACTAGTAGACAGCGTCTTAACTGACTTGCCTGGTTCATCCTTGGGAGCAATTTCCAAATGCCTGAAGATACCTCGTTCATCTGAACAAACAATAGTACACAAGTATAAACACCATGGGACCACGCAGCCGTCATACCACCCAGGAAGGAGACACGTTCTGTCTCCTAGAGCTGAACGTACTTTGGTGCGAAAAGTGCAAATCAATCCCAGAACAACAGCAAAGAACCTTGTGATGATGCTGAAGGAAAAAGGGGGAGGCTTGCAAATTGAAGAACACCATCCCAACCGTGAAGCATTAAAAACATTGGGTTCCTAATATTGGGTTGCACCTCTACCTTTTGCACTCTACCTTTTGCACTCAGAACAGCCTCAATTCTTTAGGTTATGGTCTCTACAAGGTGTCGAAAGCGTTCCACAGGCATGCTGGCCCATGTTGACTCCAATGCTTCCCACAGTTGTGTCGAGTTGGGTGGTGGAACATTCTTGATAGACATGGGAAACGGTTGTGCACACTCAACCAGCTTCATGGGATAGTCACCTGGAATGCATTTCAATTAATTGGTGTGCCTTCTTAAAAGTTAAATTGTGGAATTTCTTTCCTTCTTAATGCATTTTAGCCAATCAGTTGTGTTGTGACAAGGTTTTTCTTTTTTTACTAGGCTAGTCCGTTTGTAACTAATTCTTATTTACAATGATGGCCTACCAGGGAACAGTGGGTTAACTGCATTGTTCAGGGGCAGAATGACAGATTTTTACCTTGTCAGCTCAGGGATTCAATCCAGAAACCTTTCAGTTACTGGGCCAACACTCTAACCACTAGAGTGTGTGTGTGTGTGTGGGGGGGGGGGGGGGGGGGGGGGGGGGGGGGTAGCCAAAAAAGTGTAACACACACACACAAGTAAGTGGTTGTGGATATTGGCTTGTTTGCAACACTTTTGATTCAGGATTTGTAAAGATGAATGCTTGAATGATTTTCAACCCAAACCGGCTGCACGCGTGCGTCATCATGCATACATTTATTTTGTCCCCCCACACCAAACGGGATCACGACATGCATTAATCCACACATAAAATGGTCAACCGAATCGTTTCTAGTAATCTCTCTTCCTTCCAGGCTTTTTCTTCTCTTGACTTTATATTGCGATTGGCAACTTTCCTAAATTAGGTGCATTACCGCCACTGACCTATTTCGTCTTTCAGTCACCCACGTGGGTATAACCAATGAGGAGATGGCACGTGGGTACCTGCTTCTATAAACCAATGAGGAGATGGGAGATGGGAAAGGCAGGATTTCAACTGTGCTGAAATACCTCTATAAACTGGCATTATGTATCTGTTACTGTGCCTGCTGTTTACTCAATGCCATCCTGGATTAAATACGCTGAATGATCAATGGGTGAGTGAATTATCTTCGCCTTATACCCTACAATTTGCAAACACTCAGATGAGACCATCATGTCAATACCACCAGGAACTTGGTCTCTCTCTGCAATTACATTTGTACCACTCTCAAACACAACTGGACCTACACTTGATGGCATTCTTCCAAAATCTCAAACTATTGAATTACTTTTTTTATGTGTCGAAAGACTCAGTTTGTTTTATTCACGATGGTGCTGGCATTACCAAGTCCTCACGCATTGGGCAACTGAGATATACAGTGCCTTGCAAAAGTATTCATCCGCCTTGGCGTTTTTCCTATTTTGTTGCGTTACGACCTGTAATTTAAATGGATTTTTATTTGGATTTCATGTAATGGACATACACAAAATAGTCCAAATTGGTGAAGTGAAATTACAAAAATAACTTGTTAAAAAAAAACAAAAAGGAAAAGTGGTGCGTGCATACGTATTCACCACCTTTTGCTATGAAGCCCCAAAATAAGATCTGGTGCAACTAATTACCTTCAGAAGTCACATAATTAGTTAGATTGCACACAGGTGGACTTTATTTAAGTGTCACATGATCTGTCACATGTTCTCAGTATACATACACCTGTTCTGAAAGGCCCCAGAGTCTGCAACACCACTAAGCAAGGGACACCACCAAGCAAGCGGCACCATGATGACCACGGAGCTCTCCGAACAGGTCAGGGATAAAGTTGTGGAGAGTACAGACCAGGGTTGGGTTATAAAAAAATATCCGAAACTTTTAACATCCCACGGAGCACCATTAAATCCATTATTAAAAAATAGAAAGAATATGGCACCACAACAAACCTGCCAAGAGAGGGCCGCCCACCAAAACTCACGGACCAGGGAAGGAGGGCATTAATCAGAGAGGCAAAAAAGAGACCAGTGGAAGGGACAATCCCTGGTTTTCAGATAACTTGGCAGAATTAATTAGAAAGAGAAATATCTCTTGGGTTCAAGCTAGACATATAAATGTTCCTATTGACTGGGCCTCCTTCAGAGCGCTAAGAAACAAATGCACAGGATTGATAAAATAAAACTGTGAAGGACCTCGGCGTTACTCTGGACCCTGATCTCTCTTTTGAAGAACATATCAAGACTGTTTCAAGGACAGCTTTTTTCCATCTACGTAACATTGCAAAAATCAGAAACTTTCTGTCCAAAAATGATGCAGAAAAATTAATCCATGCTTTTGTTACTTCTAGGCTGGACTACTGCAATGCTCTACTTTCCGGCTACCCGGATAAAGCACTAAACAAACTTCAGTTAGTGCTAAATACGGCTGCTAGAATCCTGACTAGAACCAAAGAATTTGATCATATTCCTCCAGTGCTAGCCTCCCTACACTGGCTTCCTGTTAAGGCAAGGGCTGATTTCAAGGTTTTACTGCTAACCTACAAAGCATTACATGGGCTTGCTCCTACCTATCTTTCCGATTTGGTCCTGCCGTACATACCTACACGTACGCTACAGTCACAAGACGCAGGCCTCCTAATTGTCCCTAGAATTTCTAAGCAAACGGCTGGAGGTAGGGCTTTCTCCTATAGAGCTCCATTTTTATGGAATGGTCTGCCTACCCATGTGAGAGACGTAGACTCAGTCTCAACCTTTAAGTCTTTACTGAAGACTTATCTCTTCAGTAGGTCCTATGATTAAGTATAGTCTGGCCCAGGAATGTGAATGGTGAACGGAAAGGCTGGAGCAACGAACCGCCCTTGCTGTCTCTGCCTTGCCGGTTCCCCTCACTCCACTGGGATTCTCTGCCTCTAACCCTATTACAGGGGCTGAGTCACTGGCTTACTGGTGTTCTTCCATGCCGTCCCTAGGAGGGGTGCGTCACTTGAGTGGGTTGAGTCACTGACGTGGTCTTCCTGTCTGGGTTGGCGCCCTCCCTTGGGTTGTGCCGTGGCGGTGATCTTTGTGGGCTATACTCGGCCTTGTCTTAGGACGGTAAGTTGGTGGTTGGAGACATCCCTCTAGTGGTGTGGGGGCTGTGCTTTGGCAAAGTGGGTGGGGTTATATCCTGCCTGTTTGGCCCTGTCTGGGGGTATCATCGGATGGGGCCACAGTGTCTTCTGATCCCTCCTGTCTCAGCCTCCAGTATTTATGCTGCAGTAGTTTATGTGTCGGGGGGCTAGGGTCAGTCTGTTACATCTGGAGTATTTCTCCTGTCTTATCCGGTGTCCTGTGTGAATTTAAATATGCTCTCTCTAATTCTCTCTTTCTCTCTTTCTTTCTTTCTTTCTCTCGGAGGACCTGAGCCCTAGGACCATGCCTCAGGACTACCTGGCATGATGACTCCTTGCTGTCCCCAGTCCACCTGGCCATGCTGCTGCTCCAGTTTCAACTGTTCTGCCTGCGGCTATGGAACCCTGACCTGTTCACCGGACGTGCTTGTTGCACCCTCGACAACTACTATGATTATTATTATTTGACCATGCTGGTCATTTATGAACATTTTAACATCTTGACCATGTTCTGTTATAATATCCACCTGGCACAGCCAGAAGAGGACTGGCCACCCCTCATAGCCTGGTTCCTCTCTAGGTTTCTTCCTAGGTTTTAGGCCTTTCTAGGGAGTTTTTCCTAGCCACCGTGCTTCTTTCACATGCATTGCTTGCTGTTTGGGGTTTTAGGCTGGGTTTCTGTACAGCACTTTGAGATATCAGCTGATGTACGAAGGGCTATATAAATAAATTTGATTTGATTTGATCAGGAAGTCCAAATCAGATTTCTATCTAAATGCAGTCACAGAGAACCTAAACAACCCTACCAAGTTCTGGAAGCGAATCAAATCACTGTCAGGTTCTAATGTATCCTCTGGCCTTCCTGACCATTTAATGATGGATTCTAATGAAGTGAAGGATAAAGCCCATGTTGTAGGGGTTTTTAACAAGCACTTCATATCTGCTGGTTCAGTTTTTTATAATGGTGGGGCCCAGGCCTCTAATGTAAGATCTGTAACAGTCAACTATGATATAGGCCCTCATGTGAACCATTTTAACTTTGAGCCTGTTTCTTATACTGAGGTCTATAAAGCACTAAAGGCAATAGACACTAAAAAGTCTGCAGGTCTAGACAACCTGGATTCCTACCTCTTAAAGATAGCAGCTGGTATTATTACTGAATCTGTGGCTCACATTTTCAACTTGAGTCTCTTGACCAATTCCATACCCAGCATTTGGAAATTAGCTTATGTTCTGCCACTGCTAAAGGGTGGAAATCCCTCAGATGCTAATAACTATCATCCTATCTCCAAACTCCCTATCCTGGCCAAAGTCTATGAATCCCTAGTGAACTCTGTTAAAACACTTTTTAATTGAAAAGAACATACTGATCGGGGTTCAGTCTGGCTTTAGATCGGGGCACAGCACCACAACTGCAGCTATGGCAGTGGCAAATTACATCATTAATGGACTTGATTAAAAGCAACATTGTGCTACTCTGTTTGTGCATTTATCAAAGGCCTTTGATTCAGTTGACCATGTATTTTTGCTAGCTAGACTCAGAAACATTGGTCTCAGTGGAGGGTGGTAAATTGGTTTAGGAACTATCTTTCTGACAGAACACAATGTGTATATACTGACAATCACAAGTCTAGTTTTCTTGAGATTAATAGAACTGTGCCCCAGGGTTCCATTTTAGCTCCAGTGGTGTTCTCAATTTGTATTAATGATTTGGGAAATGGGATGCAACCAGCAAAGTTACATCTATATGCAGATGATACAGTCATATAGTCATGTGCTCCTTCTCTGGTTCAGGATGTTGAAGAGCTCCACACTGCTTCTCAGTCACTTTAGGCCTCCCTTTATGGTCTCAAACTGGTCTTGAATATACAAAAAACTAAATTCATGATATTTACCAGAGCTAGATCTCTGCCAGAGAACGTTAGCATTGTCACACATAGTGGCTTATCCATTGAAAAAGTGTAATCCTACTGTACAAATACCTAGGTATTTGGTTGAATGACAAGTTGTCCTTTAAAGTTTATGTGGATAATCTTGTGACAAAGCTTAAATTGAAATTGGGTTTTTATTTTGGTAATAATAATGCTTCCTTCCCGCTTATGGCTAGAAAGAAGCTTGTTCAGGCCACTTTTCTCCCTGTAATTGATTATGGTGACTTGTTGTATATGCATGCAGCCTCCTTCATCTTACAGAAACTGGACTCTGTTTATCACGCATCCTTGCACTTTATTACAAATGCCAAGTCACTAACCCACCATTGCACCTTGAACCAAATGGTAGGTTGGACCTCACTTCATATGTGCAGAAATATACATTTGTATGTGTTCATCTGTAGTCTGGTGTCCTTCACCACCAGCAGTTACCATACCTGGTCTGCTAGGTGGTTGCTACTTACATTCCCCAGGATATTCATAGTATTAGGCAAGACTGCCTTCTCTTCTTGTGCACCAGCCGCATGGAATAATCTACAATCCATGCTTCATCTAGATATGTTAGTGCCACTGAATTAATTTAAAATATTGATGGGAGATTCTGTTACGGAGGAGTGTAAATGCTGTTTTTTAGGCTGGATTATGTTGTTGTATTGTTGTATGTTTTAATTCTGTAATGTATTGATTGTTGCTGCCTTCTTGGCAAGGTTCCCCTTGAAAAAGAGATTCTGGGTCTCAATGGGCTATTCCTGGTTAAAAAAAGGTTAAAAAATGACTTTAAGACCAAGAAGGATAGGGATGGAGTGCTCTATCAGATGACTTGGCTTCCACAATCAACCGACCTCAACCATATTGAGATGGTTTGGGATGAGTTGGACCACAGAATGAAGGAAAAACAGCCAACAATTGCTCAGCATATGTGGGAACTCCTTCAAGACTGTTGGAAAAGCATCACAGGTGAAGCTGGTTGAGAGAATGCCAAGTGTGCAAAGCTGTCATCAAGTCAAAGAGTGGCTACTTTGAAGAATTGTTTAACACTTTTTTGGTTACTACATGATTCCATATGTGTTATTTCATAGTTTTGATGTCTTCACTATTATTCTTCAATATACAAAATAGCAAAAATAAAGGAAAACCCTTGAATGAGTAGGTGTGTCCAAACATTTGACTGTAAGTGTTCAGACCTTTGGCAGATATTACAACCAAGAATCTTCTTGGGTATGACGCCACATGCTTGGCACACCTGTATTTGGGGAGTTTCTCCCATTCTTCTCTGTAGATCCTCTCATGCACTGTCAGGTTGGATGGGGAGTGCCGCTGCACAACTATTTTCAGGTCTCTCCAGAGATGTTTGATTGGGTTCAAGTCCGGGCTCTGGCTGGGCCACTCAAGGACATTCAGAGACTTGTCCCGAAGCCACTCCTCTGATGTCTTGGCTGTCTGCTTAGGGTCGTTGTTCAGTTAGAAGGTGAACCGTCACCCCAGTCTGAGGTCCGGTGCTCTCTGGAGCAGGTTTTCATCAAGGATATTATATCTGTACCTAATCTGTATGTTTTTCCCTCAATCCTGACTAGTCTCCCAGTCCCTGCCGCTGAAAAACATCCCCACAGCATGATGCTGCCACCACCATTCTTCACCATAGGGATGGTGCCAGGTTTCCGTCATACGTGACGCTTTGTTTCATCAAACCAGAGAATCTTGTTTCTCATGGTCTAAGAGTCCTTTTGGTGGCTTTTGGCAAACTGCAAGCGGGCTGTTATGTGCCTTCTACTGAGGAGTCGCTTCCGTCTGACCACTCTACCATAAAGGCCTGATTGGAGTTGTGCTGCAGAGATGGCTGTCCTTCTGGAAGGTTCTCCCATCTCCACAGAGGAACTCTGGAGCTCTGTCAGAGTGACCGTCGGTTTCTTGGTCATCTCCCTGACCAAGGCACTTCTCGCCCGATTGCTCAGTTTGGCTGGGCGGCTAAATCTAGGAAAATATTTTGGTTCCAATCTTCTTCCATTTAAGAATGATGGAGGCCACTGTGTTCTTGGTGACCTTCAATGCTGCAGAAATGTTTTGGTACCTTTCCCCAGATCTGTGCCTCGACACAATCCTCTCGGAGCTCTATGGACAATTCCTTTGACCTCATGACTTGGTTTTTGCTCTGACATGCACTGTCAACTGTGGGACCTTATAAAGACAGGAGTGTGCCTTTCCAAATCATGTCCGATCAATTTAATTTACCACAAGTGGAATCCAATCAAGTTGTAGAAACATCTCAAGGATGATCAATGGAAACACGATGCACCTTTGCTCAATTTCGAGTCTCATAACAAAGGGTCTGAATACTTATGTAATAAGGTATTTCTGTTAATTTTTAATACATTTGCAAAAACATCTAAAAAGCTGTTTTTGCTTTGGCATTATGGGGTATTGTGTGTATGTGTAGACTGATGAAAAACATTTTTTTAATCCATTTTAGAATAAGGCTGTAACGTAACAAAATGTGGAAAAAGTCAATGGGTCTGAATACTTTCCGAATGCACTGAGTGTTTGTTGACAGATGTTGCTCCGGTTTTGTGGTGAAATAAAGGTGTGGTTGAATGTATTCTGCCACTGTGTCTTATTGTCTCGGCCTTATGCCTTCCCTCCGTGATACATAGGCCTAACAGGTTATAGAGCAAACAATGCAATTATCACAACACATAGGATGTTGTATGCTTCCCCTCACACTGCTAATGTGCTTGCTTGTATGTGAGAGATTGTGAAATGAACTGGCTTGATTTTTTTCTACAGAAATGTGTCTTTTTGCTGATTCTTTATTCATATGTTCACAGACATCATACCTACAGAAACCAGACAAAAGCATTAGGCTGATGGAAACAAATGCAATGTATTTATGATTTAAGTTATCAGATTGAGTTAGATGAACATAAATCCAATAGCTAGAAGAGAAAATTTATTCAATTTGGAGATATATGATTCTGTTGTGTTTGATAAACATGTATACATTTAGTCAATCAGACTTTTTATTATTATTTCTAAATTAAATACTGTTTCAATAAATTAAGTAAATCTCTAATCATCATTTCATGTAAAAATACATGTTTTCCACTAGGCTTAACTACTATTCCCCCCCAAAAAATATATTTGATTGTGTGTAGTAAGTGTGTGTATCTGTGTGCGTGTGTACATGCACACTTGTGGGAGTGCGTAAATCACAAATGAAAGAATCTTTACACAACTTCCAACCAACATATTTGGGTTCTTCCTGCTCCAAATGTTTCATCATGGATTCCAAATAAACTATTCATGTTTGGGTTTGAGTGTGTATTTGACTCAGGTTTCCTTTCTTCTCCAAGAACAAGATAAACCTTGATCACATATCTGTTGTATAATTCACTGGGTACAAACATCCTAGCTAGCTTGGTGCTGTAGTTACTACAGAACGCAGATAAATATTAATCACACCAAACAGTGTATGTTTGTGTGTGTATGTGTACCTGTGTGTGTGTTTTTATATTAGTGTGCATAGAACTGTGCAATTAGTGTGCATAGCACCGTAAGCACCCTTGGGTCATCGTGCTGTGACCCACACAATGCTACACTGCTGATAAGAATCTAAATTAATCCCCAAGCTGAGTTCTGATTACGAGAGCATGAGACCAGGGGCACTTGTTAGCTTGATAGCTAGCATCCATCCACGGCACGCAGCTGAGCATAAAATCTCAAATTACACGGCCTATACATATTGATGACTTCAGGCAATACTTGCAGCCAGGTTTTCGTGAGGCTGGTCAGGTGTTTGTTATAATATCATGCTGATCCCAGACTAGCAATTGGCTATGGTCCCAAGGGTATTTGAGTGTGAGTTGAACTGATCCAGGACTTGTCTATAATGTTTGCATATTAAAGCTGACATTATGGAAGCTATAGCCTCTTAGAAAGAAAATGGAGAGCCATTTTTGTTCCAGGTAGAACCCTTTCCACAGCCTAAGAAACCCTTTGGAACCCTTTTTTTCTAAGAGTGTAGGAAGGACTATACCACATTTCTGGAAAATAATTGTAGTCACTATCATGATTTGTAGTCTCTGCTGTATTTCAGACTTCAAATCCCACAATCCCCCAGAGACCCCAGCTGGTGATGACATCATACAAAACTCAGTAATGCGCCAGACCAACTCCCCAACAACATGGCAGCTAGCATATTACCCACTGATGGATAACAGTACCTGTGCGTGACAGTACCTGTGCGTGCGTGCGTGCGTGTGCTCAACATTTTTGGGGGGAATCGACTCCCATTCAACTCATGAGTTGAAATTCATATTGAATTGGCCACACCCAACAGGATTTAGAATTTGAGTTAGAGTGACAGGAATTAGAATTTGAGTTAGAGTGACAGGAATTAGAATTTGAGTTAGAGTGACAGGAATTAGAATTTGAGTTAGAGTGACAGGAATTAGAATTTGAGTGACAGGAATTAGAATTTGTTCAGTGTAATTCAAAGAAATTCCATGAATGTGACAGTTCACACTTCCAGATACAAAGAATATATAATCTGGAAACAATGTTCATATACTCTTTTGTTTGACTTCTTTTTGAAGTCCTAATGGTCAATTTGAGTGTTAAATGAATGCATTCTGGGAAATGTTGTATTTTTTACCCATATTTAAGAAAATGTAAGTGATTAATGAATATTTGCATACAGGTTTTGTTTTCCTTGATCATTCATTTTAATCTATTTTTTCATCAATATTTTATATGCATGTATATAATGGCATGTTTGATGTTTTATGTACAAGATGTATATTTGTATAGACTACACCTAATATAGAATAGAAGAGTTATTTTAATTTCACTGAAATTCTATTTCCTTTCACTCAAACTCGAATTACAATTCTGTATCCTGTTGACTACTTTAATTCAAATTCAAGAATTGAATAGTATTTGAGGCATTCTCAATTCAATTCTGAATTGAGCACAACCATTGTGTGTGTGTGTGTGTGTGTGTGTGTGTGTGTGTGTGTGTGTGTGTGTATCCATGTATGCATGCATCGCCTGTCTGTCCGTCAGTCGGTTCATCTGTCAGTCCATTCTTCTGTCCATCCATCTGTCTGTCCTTCTCTTGGGTTGTCTGTGCAACAACGTGCAGCTCAGCTTTCAGGTGCTTCCGAGCTGAAGGACTTCTCTGCTCCGTCTCCATCTCAGTTCATATAACAGCTGAACCCAGGCCAGACAGCCCAAAATCTTTCCCACAGTTTATAATATACAGAGCCTTCAGAAAGTATTCACACCCCTTGACTTTTTCCTCATTTTGATGTGTTACAGCCTGAATTTAAAATTGATAAAATTGCAGGGTTTTTTGTCACTGGCCTACACACAATACCCCATAATGTCAAAGTGGAATTCTGTTTTTTGAAATGTTTAAACATCTTTAAAAATTATGCCTGGCCGATTCCCCTCTTTCCACTGGGATTCTCTGCCTCTAACCCTATTACAGGGGCTGAGTCACTGGCTTACTGGTGTTCTTCCATGCCGTCCCTAGGAGGGGTGCGTCACTTGAGTGGGTTGAGTCACTGACGTGGTCTTCCTGTCTGGGTTGGCGCCCTCCCTTGGGTTGTGCCGTGGCGGAGATCTTTGTGGGCTATACTCGGCCTTGTCTCAGGATGGTAAGTTGGTGGTTGAAGTTATGCCTCTAGTGGTGTGGGGGCTGTGCTTTGGCAAAGTGGGTGTGGTTATATCCTGCCTGTTTGGCCCTGTCCGGGGGTATCATTGGATGGGGCCACAGTGTCTCCTGACCCCTCCTGTCTCAGCCTCCACTATTTATGCTGCAGTAGTTTATGTGTCGGGGGGCTAGGGTCACTGTTATATCTGGAGTATTTCTCCTGTCTTATCCGGTGTCCTGTGAGAATTTAAGTATGCTCTCTCTAATTCTCTCTTTCTTTCTTTCTCTCTCGGAGGACCTGAGCCCTAGGACCATGCCTCAGGACTACCTGGCATGATGACTCCTTGCTGTCCCCAGTCCACCTGGTCGTGCTGCTGCTCCAGTTTCAACTGTTCTGCCTGCGGCTATGGAACCCTGACCTGTTCACCGGACGTGCTACCTGTCCCAGACCTGCTGTTTCAACTCTCTAGAGACAGCAGAAGCGGTAGAAATACTCTCAATGATCGCCTATGAAAAGCCAACTGACATTTACTCTTGAGGTGCTGACTTGTTGCACCCTCGACAACTACTGTGATTATTATTATTTGACCATGCTGGTCATTTATGAACATTTGAACATCTTGGCCATGTTCTGTTATAATCTCCACCCGGCACAGCCAGAAGAGGACTGGCCACCCCTCATAGCCTGGTTCCTCTCTAGGTTTCTTCCTAGGTTTTTGCCTTTCTAGGGAGTTATTCCTAGCCACCGTGCTTCTACACCTGCATTACTTGCTGTTTGCGGTTTTAGGCTGGGTTTCTGTACAGCACTTTGAGATATCAGCTGATGTAAGAAGGGCTATATAAATACATTTGATTTTGATTTGATAAGCTAAAATGTTTTGAGTTAATAAGTGTTCAACCCCTTTATTATGGCAAGCCTAAATAAGTTCAGGAGTAAAATTTAGCTTAACAAGTCACAATAAGTTGCATGGACTCACTCTGTGTGCAATTATAGTAGTTAACATGAGTTTTGATTGACTACCTCATCTCTATGCCCCACACATCCAATTATCTGTAAGGTCCCTCAGTTGAGCAGTGAATTTCAAATACATATTCAACCACAAAGTCTAGGGAGTTTTTCCAGTGCCTCGCAAAGAAGAGCACCTATTGGTAAATGGGTAAAAAAATAAAATAAAAATGAAGCAAACATTGAATATCCCTTTGAGCATGGTGAATTACTCTTTGGATGGTGTCACAAAAAAAGATACAGCCGTCTTTCCAACTCAGTTGCCGTAGAGGAAGGAAACTGCTCAGGGATTTCACCATGAGCTGAAGTGCAGCAAGACTGTCACATGCGTCAAAAGGGACAGACCAAGGCGCAGCGTGTTCTTTATTTAACGTATAAAGTGAACACTTAAACAAAAATTAACAAAAGGACTCACAACAGTTCCGTAAGGTAACATTGACTATACGAAAAACAACCACCCACAAACCCAAAGGAAAAAAGGGCTGCCTAAGTATGGCTTCCAATCAGAGACAACGAAAGACACCTGCCTCTGATTGGAAACCATACTCGGCCACACATAGAAAACGAACATAGAAAATGAAAACTAGAACAAATCTCCTCTAAATAAACCAACCCCAAAACACACAAAAACAACACCCCCTGCCACGCCCTGACCATACTATATTGACAAATGACCCCTTTACTGGTCAGGATGTGACAAAGACAATGATACAAAACACACAAAACACTACATGAAAATGACTAAAAAGCATCAAATTTGAAGTTTTGGAATGGCCTAGTCAAAATCCAGACGTAATACCTATCAGCATTTTGTCTGGTGATACATGTTAGTCTTTATCCCTTCGTACAGTATGGTGTCCCATATTAAACAGCTCCCTGGCGTGTTTGATAAATATACAGTATGCCACTGTCTGTCACTGCGCAAAATTAACACACTCTTATTTTTGTCACAACCTGTGAAAATAGCTATTTATTTGTTATTTTTCCTGAAGGTGTTGATAGCATTTTGGAACAGTGGAGTACATTTCTGAACCTTTTTGTATTTGATGCCACTTCAAATACAGAGTCTCAGCTGGAAAAAATCATTATGGATATAGCAGCTATTATGTTACCAGATTTCTTCCAAAAAGGATGTATTCAGTCAAGCAGTTTTATGGTATAAGCCTGTTGCAGTAAAGTGTTACTGGGCTATAATAATAATAACCATCACCTCATGAATGTAATATGTTCCTAGATATTCCACACAAAAGACTAACCTACTAATACTTACAGTATAATCCGACATGAATGGCATTTTACCCAAAAAAAGACTACAAATCTAATTTAACGCTGAGCAAGGTTGTGTGTAACCTCAAGGCTAGTATTGCTTTATCCTTGTGAAGAACGGTGTGACAACTACCTGGCTGGAGACAAAGAGTCACTGCCTTTGTTCTCGATTTCATCCTCCTGCCTCCTCCCTTCGCTGTAACCTCCTCCCTCTCCCCTTTCTCCATCCCTTTCTGACTCCCTCTCTTTGGTTTGTCTGCGCGTCGAGCCAATAAGTCGGCAGGGGGAAGACTTCCGAGCTGAGAGCGGGGGGAACCCTACTCTAAAAGGGGACTAGGGAGTCTGTGGCTCGTGGACGGGGGTTATTGGGAGAGTGAATTGGGTTGATCGGAGTTTCATGCAGGACCGGGGTTCTTGGGCACCCCCCTCCTGGTACAGACACTCGAAATGCCACCCTCCGCAAGGAAATCGATCAAGGAGCGCAAGCTGTTCTCCCTGACCTCATCCTTACCATGCGCCTCGTAAGTGAATTCATACTGACTTCTTCAGGGCTTTTGTTTCTTTTTACGTTCCTTTAGCGATAGTTCATTGGAAAGCTATTGGTCGGCGATGCTATTGCCCACAATGAATGCTTGTCCATAATAGGCGAAACGGCGAACTACTGATACATTCCGGTATTCATACGCTCGCAGCGAACCAAATCTAACAGTGGTGTGCCATATGATGAGATGTTTGTTTAGATTTGATTTAGAGTCCTTATTGCTACAGCCGATGGCAACGTGCTAATACTTTGGGAAAATACGAGTCAGACGCAAATTCTTTCCTTCAATTAAATAGTTATATTGCTCCCATTCACACTGACCACAAACTGTAGACTGGAGAGAAAATAATGCAACCACACTTGACGTTCACGCAAATCGGCAGTTAAGAAAGCTTATTCTAATGGATATTGTGAATGTTATATTTTGGGGTTCAGAATGATTTTATTTCCATTCTAATAGAAGTAAGCTGACAAGTTTCAAAGAAATGTAGATTTAATCACAACGACAAATAATACAGAATAGATCCACAAAGCTCATAAATTATTGAACTTTACCATTTAGATGCCGTAGGCGTAAATTGGCGTGTTAGGGCCTCACTGAAATAATAAATAGCTAACTCAGTAAAACGGAGGAGAATCCTTGTGTTCTTAAAACATAATTTTAAAGCCTAAACTGCACTGCGAGCATTTTGAAAACACTCAACTTCAATACGAAACAGTTCATGTTGAAAGGGTCATAAACGGAGGCGACAGGTAGCCTAGTGGTTAGAGCGTTGGGCCAGTAACCGAAAGGTTGCTAGATCGAATAACACATTCTTATTTACAATGACAGACTAGAAACAGTGGGTTAACTGCTTTGTTCAGGGGTAGAAGACATATTTTTACCTTGTCAGCTCAGTCTGTCATTGTAAATAAGAATTTGTTATTAACTGACTTGCCTAGTTAAATAAAAATAAAAAACAAGTACAAATCTAAATGTCAGGCAGAATCTGATGTGTAATAAAGTGACTCAAAGTTCAATTTCCAATAGTCAAACCCCTCATAGTGTTTAAGAACATAGATGAAAAACAATCCTGAAATTCAGCCTACAGATAAGAACAAAATGGAGAACTTGTAGTCAGTATATCAGTACAGCCAAATACAGCTACCGGACCTTACTGCACACAAGGACACAGAATCAACCACTATACATTCTCCTTTTACTGTTACAGAAAATAGCTATATTATTATTCACACAAGTAGCTACTGCTATGTAATCTAATACACATATTTTACTCCTACGGAAAGACCTTGAAGTCCTTATTTAGGGCTGTGTGTCACGATAAGATATTAATCAACATCCAAGGAGATTACCACAACTCCCTTCTTAACTGGTCAAGCCTGGATCAGGCAGGTAGGAGTTGAGAAATGTTATTAGAGACGTAAATGTGACTTGGGAAAGCATGCAAGCCTGCAATCCCTCATATAGGACTGGGTTCTCAGAACTCCTCACTTCATTTAGGACCATTTCATCACTTGCAGGGAGAGCGACCAAAAGTTCAACCCCAAGTAGAAAGTTAGAGGGAGGGAGAGTGCCGGCAAATGGTCAGTGCATGTCATTGTGTATCTAGGCTATGTTCTTGTGTGAATGTATGCTTCTGTACATGGATGATCATGTCTGAGTGTACGTGTAGTGCCTTAAGTAGTATATGGGAGAATCTAATGTACTGTAAATGCCTGTGGGAATGTACACTACAGTTCAAAAGTTTGGGGTCACTTAGAAATGTCCTTGTTTTTGAAAGAAAAGCATATTTTTGGCCCATTAAAATAACATCAAATTGCTCAGAAATACAGTGTAGACATTGTTAATTTTGTAAATTACTATTGTAGCTGGAAATGGCAGATTGTTTTTACGGAATATCTACATAGGCGTACAGAGGCCCATTATCAGCAACCATCACTTCCGTGTTCCAATGGCACGTTGTGTTAGCTAATCCAAGTTTATCATTTTAAAAGGCTAATTGATCATTATAAAACCCTTTTGCAATTCTGTTAGCCAAGCTGAAAACCTTTGTTCTGATTAAAGAAGCAATAAAACTGGCCTTCTTTACACTAGTTGAGTATCTGGAGCATCAGCATTTGTGAGTTTGATTACAGGTTCAAAATGGCCAGAATTTGTTTCACTTCCTTCTGAAACTCATCAGTCTATTCTTGTTCTGAGAAATGAAGGCTATTCCATGCGAGAAATTACCAAGAAACTGAAGATCTCGTACAACGCTGTGTACTTCTCCCTTTACAGAACAGCGCAAACTGGCTCTAACCAGAATTGAAAGAGGAGTGGGAGGCCCCGGTGCACAACTGAGCAAGAGGACAAGTACATTAGAGTGTCTAGTTTGAGAAACAGCCGCCTTACAAGTCCTCAACTGGCAGCTTCATTAAATAGTACCCGCAAAACACCAGTCTCTACGTCAACAGTGAAGAGGTGACTCCGGGATGCTGGCCTTCTAGGCAGAGTTGCTCTGTCCAGTGTCTGTGTTCTTTTGCCCATCTTAATCTTTTCTTTTTATTGGCAGTCTGAGATATGGCTTTTTCTTTGCAACTCTGCCTAGAAGGCCAGCATCCCGGAGTCTTTGTTTCTGGCCATTTTGAGCCTGTAAACGAGCCCACAGATGTTGATGCTCCAGATACTCAACTAGTCTAAAGAAGGCCAGGTTTATTGCTTCTTTAATCAGGACAAAGGTTTTCAGCTGTGCTAACATAATTGCAAAAGGGTTTTATAATGATCAATTAGCCTTTTAAAATGATAAACTTGGATTAGCTAACACAACGTGCCATTGGAACATAGGAGTGATGGTTGCTGATAATAGGCCTCTGTACGCCTGTGTAGATATTCCATAAGAAATCAGCCGTTTCCAGCTACAATAGTCATTTATAACATTAACAATGTCTACACTGTATTTCTGATTAATTTGATGGTTTTTTTAATGGACAAAAATGTGCTTTTCTTTCATTAACAAGGACATTTCTAAGTGACCCCAAACTTTTGAATGGTAGTGTATGTGTGTGCGTGAGGGCACGTGTGTGTGTGTGGGGGCACGTGTGTGTGTGTGAGGGCACGTGTGTGTGTGTGAGGGCACGTGTGTGTGTGTGTGAGGGCATGTGTGTGTGTGTGTGAGGGCACGTGTGTGTGTGTGGGCACGTGTGTGTGTGTGAGGGCACGTGTGTGTGTGTGTGAGGGCACGTGTGTGTGTGTGGGCACGTGTGTGTGTGTGAGGGCACGTGTGTGTGTGTGGGCACATGTGTGTGTGAGGACACGTGTGCGTGTGAGGGCATGTGTGTGTGTGTGGGCACGTGTGTGTGTGTGTGGGCACGTGTGTGTGTGTACTGTGTGTGTGTCGGCTAGCATGCAGGAGTGTAGCTGTGCAGCAGGCAGGCAGGGCAGGCCATTTCCTGATGTCTTCATAGCCTGAGAAAACTTGAGACGTTTTGGTAGACGCCCCTATATTCATTCCTCATGTCCATGGGCTTCCATGGCCTCCTGGTTTTTATCTAGCTCTCTGTAGTCTCCTGCTGCTCAGTTTAATACCTTGGCAATATGACTGTTATTACTACTCATATCACAATATAAGTATTGTCATAGGTTGTGTGTGTGTGTGTGTGTGTGTGTGTGTGTGTGTGTGTGTGTGTGTGTGTGGAGGAATTGGATAGAGTGCTGATCACACTATAGTCTGGACCTTAGTTTGCATGCAGTGAGTTTGCATACGTCTGCTTATCATGAATGAGTTATCCTTCTCTAAGCTGTGTGTATATTGGTCTGTGCTGATGTGTAGTGATGTAGTTTGATTAGTATCGACTGTGCTGCCCTGTAGGGGTCCTCAGTGAGACGTGGACATCGGTGGCTTCAGTGACTTACATGTATGTGACTTATGTAGAAATGTCATCAAATTCAGTTATTAGTATAACAACTTTTGAATAAACTATTCTCTCTCTCTTCCTCTCCCTTGAAGGTGGAAGGGATTTTGGGGGTGCCACGGTCCTTCAGTTAGACTCAAAGTGTGTGTTTTTATTCAGTGCATTGGAACTGGATGTGACCACAGGGCTGAGGACTGTGCGTCTATGTGTGTGTGTGTTTGTATGGGAGTGTGGTGTGTGTGTGTGTGTGTGTGTGTGTGTGTGTGTGTGTGTGTGTGTGTGTGTGTGTGTGTGTGTGTGTGTGTGTGTGTGTGTGTGTGTGTGTGTGTGTGTGTGTGTGTGTGTGTGCTAGGGGTTGTGAGTGGAGTCAGGCAGAGTATTTGTATCCAAGCCTAGCCCACAGCTAGCGATTGCTTTCCAGGACTCTGTGGCAAAACAATGTGTTCTGAGCAGTGCCTTGGCCCAGAACACACACATACTCTCTAGAGTTTGGCAACCTTCAAGAGCCAGTAAACAAAGGGAATGTGTCACTACTAGTTGAACCTAATAGAAGGAGGAGAAGAGACAAAGAGAGAAAGACAGAGAGAGAGAGATGAGAGATTGATGGAGGGAGGGAGAGAGGGAGAGCGAGAGATGGAGAGAGCGAGAGAGAGAGATGGAGGGAGGGAGCGAGAGAGAGAGAGAGATGGAGGGAGATGTGGAGAGAGTGGTTGTCATTACTGTTACTAGTGTCTGGTAAAATGGAAAATTCATTAGGACATATCCAAACATGATATCTTATTTCAGCTGAAGGCAGAGACAGGAATGTCTTTGGGGTAAAAGGTCACTAGAATGTTTTCTTTGACTTAAGTACAGCAGCTTCCTCAACCTGTAATTACCATGACTTTGGACAGACCTCGATTGCACACTTTGTCTCTCCTGGGAGAATTCCAACAATCTACTGTAATATCCTTTCCTATGTCTTATACCCTATGAAAGTCCCGTCTACTTCCTGGTTCAAGTCCCGTACTGTTTTTAAATGGGCTTCAAGCTTATATCATCAACTTCATGAAAATGGGGTCTTTTAAGATAGATATAAAATTATATTTGTGGATTAATATACCTTTACCTATCCAGTGCCTTCAGAAAGTATTCATACCCCTTGACTTATTACACATTTTGTTGTGTTACAGCCTGAATTCAAAATGTATTTAAAAAAAAGATTATCATCCATCTACACACAATAACCCATAATGACAAATTGAAAAAAAATCTTTTTAGATTTATTGGCAAATTTATTGGAAATTATATACAAAAAAAATATATAATTTACTTAAGTATTCACATTCCAAAGTTCATTCTTTGTAGAAGAAGCTTTGGGAGCAATTACAGCTGTGAGTCTTTCTGGGTAAATCGCTAAGAGTTTTCCACATCTGGATTGTGCAACGTTTGCCAATTATTCTTTGAAAAATTATTCAAGCTCTGTCAAATTGGTTGTTGACCATTGCTAGACAACCATTTTCCGGTCTTGCCATAGATTTTCAAGTAGATTTAAGTCAAAACTGTAACTCGGTCACTCAGGACATTCACTGTCTTCTTGGTAAGCAGCTCCAGTGTCGATTTGGCCTTCTGTTTTAGGTTATTGTCCTGATGAAAAGTGAATTCAGTTCCCAGTGTCTGGTGGAAAGCAGACGGAACCAGGTTTTCCTCTAGGATTTTTCCTGTGCTTTTCTCCATTCTGTTTATTTTTTTATCCTGAAAAATTTCCCAGTTGTTAAAGATTGCAAACATACCCATAACATGATGTAGCCACCATTATGCTTGAAAATATGCAGAGTGGTACTCAGTCATGTGTTTTATTGGATTTGCCCCAAACGTAACACTTTGTTTTCAGGACAAAAAAGTGAATTGCTTTGCCACATTTCTTGCAATATTACTTTAGTGCCTTGTTACAAACAGGATGCATGTTTTGGAATATTTTTTATTCGACACAGGCTTCCTTCTTTTCACTCTGTCAACTAGGTTAGTATTGTGGAGTAACTACAATGTTGTCGATCCATCCTCAGTTTTCTCCTGTCACAGCCATTAAACTTTGTAACTGTTTTAAAGTCACCATTGGCCTCAAAGTGAAATCCCGGAAGAGTTTCCTTCCTCTCCGGCAACTGAGTTAGGAAGGACACCTGTATCTTTGTAGTGACTGGGTGTATTCATACAGCATCCAAAGCGTAATTAATAACTTCACCATGCTCAAAGGGATATTCAATGCCTGCTTTTTTATTTTTACCCATCTACCAATAGGTGCTCTTCTTTGCGAGGCATTGGAAAACCTCCCTGGTCTTTGTGGTTGGATCTCTGTTTGAAATTCACTGCTCGATTTAGAGACCTTACAGATAATTGTATGTGTGTGGTACAGAGATGAGGTAGTTGTTCAAAAATCATGTCCATGCCACTTATTATGTGACTTCTTAAGCACATTTTTACTCCTGAACTTATTTAGGCTTGCCATAGTAAAATAGTTGAATACTTATTGACTCAAGACATTTTAGCATTATATTTTAAATTAATTTGTAAAAATGTCTAAAAACCTAATTCCACTTTGACATTATAGGGGCTCCCGAGTGGCGCAGCAGTCTAATGCACTGCAGTGCTAGAGGCGTCACTACAGACCCTGGTTTGATCCTGGGCTGTATCACATCCGGTTGTGATTGGGAGTCCCATAGGGCGGCGCACAATTGGCCCAGCATCGTCCGGGATTGGCCGGGGTAGGCCATCATTGTAAATAAGAATTTGTTCTTAACTGACTTGCCTGGTTAAATAAATAAAATACTAATTATGGGGTGTTGTGTGTAGGCCAGTGACAAAAAAATCTCAATTTATTCCATTTCATAATCAGGTTGTAACACAACTAAAAGTTAAAATAACCAGCTCTTTCATAGTGTTTAACTCCATTATTCATTAACGTTAACGTCATCCCTATTCTGTTTGTGTCATAGGGGAATTATCCTGCACAGGGGAAAGTACACTCACAAAACAGATCAAACGCCAACCAGATTCCCAGACAAATGCAAACCATGTTTGTAGCACAACCACTGGATTAGCATGGACATATTTAGTCAGTGACACAATGCACAAGCAATGTGCAACAGAGCTCAATGTAAAACCACTACAAACAGGGAGGATAGTATGTAGCAGTATACTAAGGGCAAATGTTATACGATGTGCCTTGCAACTACTTCCCCTGGTATTTTCATGCTTGTCTCGCTTGCCTTTCCTCCATTTGTGACATGGGCTAATCAGAGTTTGCCCAATAACTGCTTCCAGAGGGGGAACTGAATTAGAGGATCATGGGTAATATGTTGTGTTGTTTAGTAATGGTGGTGGCATGCCTGTTTGAGTCAATCAGCTGGCTTCACAGTGACATCATCATCCCATGTCTTGATGATGACCCATCAGTGATGGCTGGCTGCCTCTGGTGCTGTGTGCGTCATGCTTTAACCCCGCGGTGGCCAGACTAATGTACTACACTGACAAACAGCTGGGGGCGACTGAAGGACAGTGTAGCGGCAGCATGCACTTATGGACTGTGCTCAGGGACACACACACACATGCACATACTCATGCTCACATGCACAGGCAGACACACACACACACACACACACACACACACACACACACACACACACACACACACACACACACACACACACACACACACACACACACACACACATACACACACACACACACACACACACACACACACACACACACACACACACACACATACATACATACAGATGTACCATACATACAACATGCGTGCACACGCACACACACACACACACTCAGTAGCAGGTGGATGTGTGAGAGAGAAGATAGGAGGAGCCAGAGATATAGGAAAGGAGGGAGAGAGGGGGGAGAGAGAGAGGGAGGGAGAGAGAGGGAGGGGGAGATAGAGAGTGAGGGAGGTACAACTGCTGCTGTCTGTCTGGCAATCATTCAGGCGCGAAGGCAGATGTGTTTTTAAGACAAGGTGAGTCTGTTGTTCCAGATGTCTCTCATGTAGTTGTAACACACACACACACGCACGCACGCACGCACGCACACACACACACACACACGCAGTATGGGCAGAGAGGCCCAGAGGGTGTATTTAGGACTGTTGTTTTTCTTCTTCTAATCTAGCCAACACTAGTTCAATGGGCCGAATCAAACAGGGCAGCTAATTCCTCTGATTAGAACATGAAGCCCACAAACAGATGGGAAAGGACAATGAATGCACCACTACGCCACAGGCGTTCCAATTCAACAGGCTTAGTGACGTTTCCTCTATGGAGCACACACACACACACACACACACACACACACACACACACACACACACACACACACACACACACACACACACACACACACTGAAATTGCTTGTACTGTATGTTTTAATAAACAGATCAGATGCACTCTGGAAATCATGCAAATACACACACTAGCCCACACAAAGGATGTTTAGTACATTGTGTAGCCACCTGATAAGTGAAAACATTGCAAGAGCTTGTGTGAATCACTGTTCCACTCTGCTGTTGGATTGTCTTGTAAATCATTGAGATTCTCGCTTCCCTCTCACACACAACATGTGCACACAAACACATGCACTGCAGTCACCCTATTCATGGCCTCTAAGCCTCAAGAAAAAACATCCAACAGTACAGACATCATTTCTGTAGTCTCGCATGGATCAGTACTCATTTTAATACAAACGTTTCATGGTTATGGTTTTAAAATTTGATTTTAAAATGAAGTTACAGCTTTAGAATGAGATTAGAATTGAGTTAAAGACACATAATATCCCTGAGATTCTCTAAATGAGTTTATAGCCATAGAATCAGTTCTGTTGTCTGTAATATTTCTGTGTCTGACGCTGCAGACTCTAATGTGGTTCCTGTGGTTGACCCCCCCACCCTCCCCCCTGCAGGTGGCTGAAGGTACTGCTGTGCAGCCCCCTACGCTATCTATGGATGGTCCTCATAGCCCTCACTGTGCTTTGTGTGGCCATCCAGATCCTAGGAGTCGTCTGGCAGTCCAGGTGAGTCTGGTGCTACTCTACGTACAGATGTAGGATCTCTATTTGATCACCCTGTTGCAGGAGAACTTTCCTGCTATGCAGGAAATGGAACACTTGTAGTATATTTGAGGTTTAAAAAGGCTTCTGAAGTTTGTTATTTTCATTTCTAAATCTTTAACTTGATTTTCCCTTCAGAAAAATGTATCAACTCCTACAAAAATCCATGAATTATAACTTAATAATTCACATGTCCTGTTACTACAGGACAGTTTTCCTGCTGTAGAAAACTAGCTCAAATTAAGATCCTACATCTATAGCCATCAGGTCAGATATTCATACTACCTGGATTGATATTACTGGCAGTGAAACCAGAGAGGAAGAGGTGAAGCGAGAGGATTTGTATTTTTTTGTATGGAGGACTATGAGAGAATGTCGAATTACGTGAGGCTTATTTGATTGAATTGGAGTTTCGCAATGTATATTCTGTTACAAATGTGCTGATATAAGTGGATGCACATGGCATTCCGGCAACTTTGAGAAAAACGACTGTGGTTCACACGCGTATCTGCCCTCTCATTGACTACAATGGTCCTACCTGATCGCGTCAGGCTTTAATCATTGAGGACGTACTGTATTTCCATTGTTAGACTGGTCACTCGGCTATCTTGTTAATATAATAGATTATCTTTGGTGAAACTAATAAGATTTTACATTCCACTTCTCTGTTCAGGATAATTGTTTTGTTTTGAAACAGGCTGACAGTGATTGGCTAACTGTAGTCAAACACTCTGTTTGGTTTCAGGAACGATAAGATTTTGAGCAAGAAGCTCCTGAATGTGCGGTTTACCATCGAGATCCAGGGAACGCTCCCGACGGAGCAGAGTGACTGGGAAAACTCTTCCCCCTCTTCATACGCCCCTGTCGTAGAAGAGGAAGTGAGGTCACAGGAGGAAGGAGCTCCTAAACAACTGGCCAAAGACAACCAGAAGGTAGCAGAATATCAAGATGGCAGAGATGAGCCAGGAGTGGAGAGGAGACTCCAGGTGCATCACCAACATTTAAAGCTCTCAAACACTTTCAATAAGGTTAAAGACTCCAGGAAAGAGGCAAGGGGTAAAGTTTTAGCAGTAAAGGCAGCCCTGCCCAAAGTCACACTGGGTGATGATGAGTTGCATTTGGGGGTTCCCGGGTCTGTTCTCCAGCTGGGCTACCGAGCTATCAGAGTGGTATCTACCCTGTCTCACAAACCTCTCCAGCTCCCCTTAACCAATCAGCTGAAGAGTAGAAACAGCCTTGCCCCTCTAGGCACCAACACTGTAGTTGCCGGGGTGATAAGCGAGGTGAAACCGGGGATTGCCACCTCCACCTGTCGGCCGAAGAACCACATCGTCTTTCTAAAGACACACAAAACGGCCAGCAGCACCATCCTGAACATCTTGTATCGCTATGGTGACAGCCGCAATCTGACCTTCGCCCTTCCGCTGAACATGCACAGCCAGCTGTTCTATCCCTTCTTCTTCGCCTCACACTTTGTGGAGGGAGTTAGGAGCCGCAGTGTCAAAAAGTTCCACATCATGTGCAACCACATGAGGTTCAGACCACCAGAGGTGAGTTCTATCATCATAGCATAGGAGGTTGCTGGCAACTTAATTGGGGAGCAGGCTTGTGATAATGGCTGGAGCGGAATTCGTGGAATGGTATCAGAGCATTCCATTTGCTCCGTTCCAGCCATTATTATGAGCCGTCCTCCCCTCAGCAGCCTCCACTGCATCATAGATAATATAGAGGTTCAGACTAACACAAGTTGAATTTTACTACTATCTTTTCCCCAGAAAATATAAAAAAATTGTAACCAATAATTGTTAAATGGTATCACTAACACATTTTGTTCTTGTTTTGGGCTTTTCCTGTTGTGTCTTAGGTGCGGAAGGTGATGCCCCAGGACACGTTCTACTTCTCCATCCTGAAGAACCCTGTTGCCATGATGGAGTCCATCTTCATCTACTACAAGAGCATTCCCGCCTTCCACAAGGCCCGCAGCCTGGATGACTTCCTCGACAACGGTTGGCGTAGTTACAACACGTCCCTGCCCAACAACCACTACGCCCGTAACATCCTGACCTTTGACTTTGGCTTCGACAACAACGTCGCCACAGAGACGCCCGGAGACCTGGAGACGCGGGCCGCCACAGCCATTGGCGCCATCGAGGAGGACTTCCACCTTATCCTCATCTCAGAGTACTTTGACGAATCCATGATCCTGCTCAAGCGCGCCCTCTGCTGGTCTTTGGACGACATCGTCTCCTTCAAGTTGAACAGCCGGAGCGAGCGCGCACGGAACATGCTCTCCCCGCACACCGCTGACAAGATCAGAGCCTGGAACGCCCTTGACTGGCGGCTCTACCTGCACTTTAACGCCACCTTCTGGCGACGCGTGGACACTACGGTGGGGCGTGAGGAGATGAGGCGGGAGGTGACTCGGCTGCAGGAGCAACGTGCCAAACTAGCCAAAACCTGCCTGAAGGATGGTGGTGCAGTGGACCCGTCGCAGGTACAGGACGCGGGGCTGAAGCCCTTCCAGTATGGAGCGGCCATCATCCAGGGCTACAACCTGAACCCTGGGCTGGACGGGCCCACCAAAACACGCTGTCAGAACCTGATCACTCCAGAGCTGCAGTACACAGACACCCTTTACACCAAGCAGTTCCCTGAGCTTGCCACTAGGCAGAGACAGGCTGCCAAACTGGCCGCCTCACAACGTCAGCCTGGTCCAGCCAAGGTCAGCCCAAACAAAGCAGCCATGGCTGGGCCGGTGAGGGTGAGGGAGGCCCGGCACAGTAGGACAGCCAGGAGTGGACCCAGAAACCCTAATGCCCAGAACCAAAATTACCCCCGCCCAACTGTCCTGTCTAAAATCACTGCAGATAGAAGTGACAGAAACATGCCTTGAGGTGGGACTCTTTCAACATAGACTATGGGACTAATGGGACAATCCACTGGAGCTCATTGGTGCTGAGCACAGGGGTCTTTTTAAGCTGAACAGCCAATGGCTCTGTTTTGTCTGTACAGTGAGGACGTTTCGCTGCACATTATGCTTACTCTGGCTGGCTGCAGTGCACAGGGCCAGTTTGCTGACTTTGGCGGCACTAGGATAAGCTCTAGTGTTTCTACCCAACGATACTGGACCTGTGTGGGTGGAGGGGATGGAGTTGGGGGAGGAAGAGGAAGAGTAGGAAGGAGAGGGAGAGTGCAACTGGGGTGACTGTCCTGCCTTGACTGGTTGGATTGGAAGTAGCATCTCATAAACCCTCTCATCTAATCTCTCCCCTTGATCTTGTCACACACTGAGGTTTAGAATTTGTACTATTTGTACTATAGTTTGAATGGCACATACTTGGTACTATCGATTAAACTGATTGGGGTTGGGTAAGGCCTGCAGTACAGTAGGCCTATGTACAGTACAGGTCAAAAGTTTGGAGACACCTACTTATTCCAGGGTTTTTCTTTATTTTTACTATTTTCTACAATGTAGAGTAATAGTGAAGACATCAAAACTATGAAATAACACATATGGAATCATGTAGTAACCAAAAAAGTGTTAAACAAATCAAAATATATTTTAGATTTGAGATTCTTCAAAGTAGCCACCCTTTGCCTTGATGACAGCTTTGCACACTCTTGGCATTCTCTCAACCAGCAGAGGTAATCATGAGGTAATCACCTGGAATGCATTTCAATTAACAGGTGTGCCTTGTTAAAAGTTAATTTGTGGAATTTCTTTCCTTCTTAATTAATGCGTTTGAGCCAATCAGTTGTGGGCCTTCCCTGTGGCTCAGTTGGTAGAGCATGGTGTGTGCAACGCCAGGATTGTGGGTTTGATTCCCACGGGGGGCCAGTACAAAAAAATGCATGAAGTGTATGCATTCACTACTGTAAGTCGCTCTGGATAAGAGCGTCTGCTAAATGACAAAAATGTAAATGTGTTGTGACAAGGTAGGGGTGGTATACAGAAGATAGCTCTATTTGGTAAAAGACCAAGTCCATATTATGGCAAGAACAGCTCAAATAAGCAAAGATAAATTACAGTCCATCATTACTTTTAGACATGAAGGTCAGTCAATACGGAAAATTTGAAGAACTTTGAATGTCACTTCAAGTGTAGTCGCAAAAACCATCAAGCACTATGATGAAACTGGCTCTCATGAGGACCGCCACAGGAATGGAAGACTCAGAGTTAAGTGCATTAGAGTTAACTGCACCACAATTTGCAGCCCAAATAAATGCTTCACAGAGTTCAAGTAACAGACACATCTCAACATCAACTGTTCAGAGGAGACTGCGTGAATCAGGCCTTCATGGTCTAATTACTGCAAAGAAAACTAAAGGACACCAATAAGAAGAAGAGACTTGCATGGGCTAAGAAACACGAGCAATGGACATTAGACCGGTGGAAATCTGTCTTCTGGTCTGATGAGTCCAAATTTAGATTTTTGGTTCCAACCACTGTGTCTTTGTGAGACGCAGAGTAGATGAATGGATGATCTCTGCATGTGTGGGTCCCACCGTGAAGCATGGAGGAGGAGGTGTAATGGTGTGTGGGTGCTTTGCTGGTGAAACTGTCAGTGGTTTATTTTGAATTCAAGGCACACTTAACCAGCATGGCTACCACAGAATTCTTCAGTGATACACCATCCCATCTGGTTTGCGCTTTGTTTTTCAATCGGACAATGACCCAAAACATACCTCCAGGCTGTGTAAGGGCTATTTGACCAAGGAGAGTGATGGAGTGCTGAATCAGATGACCTGGCTTCCACAATCACCCGACCTCAAAAAAATTGAGATGGTTTGGGATGCGTTGGACCGCAGAGTGAAGGAAAAGCAGCCATCAAGTGCTCAGCATATGTGGGAACTCCTTCAAGACTTTTGGAAAAGCATTCCTCATGAAGCTGGTTTAGAGAATGCCAAAAGTGTGCAAAGAAGTCATCAAAGTAAAGGGTGGCGACTTTGAAGATCTAAAATATATTTTTGCTAAACACTTTTTTGGTTATTACGTGATTCCATATGTGTTATTTCATAGTTTTGATGTCTTCACTATTATTATACAATGTAGAAAATAGTACAAATAAAGAGAAACCCTTGAATGAGTAAGTGTGTCCAAAATTTGGACTGGTACTCTATCTGTCTGTCTGCTACCACCAAAAGACAAACAGTACCTCCACTTTACTACATCTGGTCTCTCATTTAGACAGGATACATCTCAGGTCTCATTTCTCTGAGTTGATATAAACTTTACTCAGAGAGAAGGTGGCTCAATATGGAGGTGAATAAAATACATGATGGTATGTTAAACATGTAGACATCATAGGAGGCTGGTGTGAGGAGCTATAGGAGGACGGGCTCATTGTAATTTAGATTTTATTTATGTCACACCCTGATCTGTTTCACCTGTCCTTGTGATTGTCTCCACCCCCCTCCAAGTGTTGCCCATTATCCCCTGTGTATTTATAGCTGTGTTCTCAGTTTGTCCGTTGCCAGTTTGTCTTGTTTGTCAAGTCAATCAGTGTTTTTGTTCTCAGCTCCTGCTTTTCCCAGTTTCTCACCCTCCTGGTTTTGACCCTTGCCTGTCCTGACTCTGAGCCCGCCTGCCTGACCACTCTACCTGAGCCTGCCTGCCGACCTGTACCTTTGCCCCACCTCTGGATTGTTTGACCTCTGCCTACCCTGAGCTTGCCTGCCATCAGGTACCATTGCCCCACCTCTGGTTTACTGACCCCTGCCTGCCTTGACCTGTCTATTGCCTGCCCCTGTTGGGTCTTACCATGATTCCTGATAATTTTTTAGGATCCCCATTAGTCAACGCCAACGGCAACAGATACATTACAGACAAAATATTTTACAATTTACATGCATTTAAAAACCTTAACATGTAGTGTGTGTGTGGCATCTATCAGTTACACATACTGTATCAGTACATACACAGAACAAGTAGGTCACATGGGGAGAGGCGTTGTGCTGTGAGATGTTGCTTTATTTGTTTTATGAAACCAGGTTTGCTGTTCACCTGCGCTATATAAGATGGAAGGGAGTTCCATGCACTCATGGCTCTGTATAATACTGTATGTTTCCATGAATTCGTTCTGGACCTGGGGACTGTGAAAAGACCCCTGGTGGCATGTCTGGTGTAGAATGTGTGTGTCAGTGCAAATGCCTGGAATGGAATCAATGGAATGGTACCAAACACATGGAAACGACGTGTTTGACTCTGTTGCATTGATTCAATTCCTGCCATTAGAAGTAGCCCGTTCTCCTATAGCTCCTCCCATCAGCCTCCTCTCGTAGACATTTAAGGGAAAGATGCAATAACAGAAATACCATTACAAAATGTTTGACTTAAGAGCACATCTCAACTCTTTCGCTACCTACCTAAAGAGAGCCAGAGCTTGTAACTTTCTGTAATAATAGATTTGTACATCAACTCTCATGCAGATATCAGAAAGTTCCTAGAATTTCCTCATCCTTTAAGGTTAGAAACTGAGAGATTCAGTGTCTAAAGGTAATTCAGTAACTGAGAGATTGAGTTACTAAAGGTAATTCAGTAACTGAAAGACATTCAGTAGGCCACTGTGGAAAAAGATTCAGTTACCAAGACGGAGCAATGGAGCTCTCGATTCTCAGAAATGGGAATCAAATTAAAATGTTACATTTCTTAGAAGACCTAATGATTAGTCTCTTTAAATTCAAGTGTGCTTTTAAATCATACTGCACTTTAGTGTCAATATATAAATGAGGTGTAAAGAAATGATCGTGAAATGTAGATTTTTGTATGTAGAGATGATTTTCTGATGTGAGTCCTTATATCACAATACTTGCCTTTTAAAGTGTTCTGGTATGTCCGTTTATTTTTCTCATTGTTGTGAGCGGTGATGTTGCCACTTACTCGGTAAGCACAGATTTCAAATTGAAATGGTCAAATAAAAGGGTAATGAATTATAAATTGTTTTAACTTTTGTGTCTGTTCCCACTTTTGTATGATAAAACAATTTAACCTGATCAGCAGAACAGAATACAGTCGGGCTGTAGTGTGCAGATCAGACAACAGGTGGGAGCCTTGTCCTAATAATATTCCTCAGCTTTGCTCAATGACAAATACAGTGCATTTGGAAAGTATTCAGACCCCTTCCCTTTCTTCACATTTTGTTACATTAAAGCCTTATTCTAAAATAGAATTTTTTTAAATCCACGTCAATCTACAATACCCTATAATGACAAAGCGAAAACAGGTTTTTAGACATGTTAAATACAGAAATACCTTACATTTACATATTCAGAACCTTTGCTATGAGACTTGAAATTGGGCTCAGGTGCATCCTGTTTCCATTGACCATCCTTGATGTTTCTACAACTTGATTTGAGTCCACCTGTGCTAAATTTAATTGATTGGACTTGATTTGGAAAGGCACACACCTGTCTATATAAGATCCCACAGATGGCAGTGCATGTCAGAGCAAAAACCAAGCCATGAGGTCCAAGGAATTGTTCTTAAAGCTAAGATTGTGTCAAGGCACAGATCTGGGGAAGGGTACCAAAACATTTCTGCAGCATTGAAGTACAGAGAGATCCTTGATGAAAACCTGCTCCAGAGTGCTCAGTACCTCTGACTGGGGCGAAGGTTCACCTTCCAACTGGACTACGACCCTAAGCACACAGTCAAGACAACACAGGAGTAGCTTTGAGACAAGTCTCTGAATGTCCTTGAGTGGCCCAGCCAGAGCCTGGACTTGAACCTGATCGAACATCACTGGAGATACCTGAAAATAGTTGTGCAGCAACACTCCCCTCCCCATCCAACCTGACAGAGCTTGAGAGGATCTGCAGAGAAGAATGGGAGAAACTCCCCAAATACAGGTGTGCCAAGCTTGTAGCATCATACCCAAGAAGACTCAAGGCTGTAATCACTGCCAAAGGTGCTTCAACAAAGTAAAGGGTCTGAATACTTACGTTAATGTGATATTTCTGGGGGGTCTTTGTTGATAAATGTGCAAAAAAACAACTGTTTTTGCTTTGTCATATTGGGTATTGTGCGTAGATAGATGAGGGAAAATAACTATTTAATCAATTTTATTAAAAAGGCTGTAATATAACAAAATGTGGAAAAAGTCAAGGGGTCTGAATACTTTCCAAATTCACTGTCCCCACTACAACAAATACATACTTAAATATATGTTATTATGTACTTGAAACATGGAGGACTGCTCCTTCCAGGAAGTACCAATATGGCTTCATAGCAACAGTATTCCAGGGTTTATATATATATATATATATATATATACATACATACATACATCTCTCTCAGCCCTCTTTCTCATCCGTTTTAAAGACAATAGTTATATTTCTAAAGTACATCAACAGCTCCACCTAGTGTTCATTATTAGTATGTGCCGAGACCCAATCTGTAAAGGTACTGAATAGTTTTCTGCATGATCACAGAGAAGACCATTTGTTTATTAAACAAGGTGGCTAACAAACATGAGCATGCATGTGTCAATCTGTGACTTGTTTACACTAGAACATGAATGATGGTTGAACATGTGTTTGTATCTGTGTGTGGTTGTTAGTAGGGTTGTGTGTGCTGTATGTGTGCTTATGCAAATTCCTTGAGTAGATTAATAACAGATTTTTTGTGTGTGTATGTATCAGTGGAAGCATGCATGGCAGCAGGCAGGCCTAATCACTAAACCTTGTGGTGCAGGAATGGCTTGACAGGACATGTTTAATATTTACTCATCAATCAAATCTGCTATAAAGGGTAGCGGTTTAAGCAAACAGAAACACACAAAGCCAACGTCTGGCCTCGCATCTATCACACACCCACAGCAGGGTTTGACAAATAGCCTGTTTGGCATTTAGAGGGAATACATATGTATGTGCGGTCACACCTGAGTGTGCCTGTGAGAAACTGTTGCCAGGTGCGCCGCTAACAAGCCTTGCTATCTCGAGGCAGTCCTAAAGTAGCCTCCTGGAATACTGTTCATGACTATGTTAACTATTTAACCAGCAACGAATGACACTCATTTGGTCGACACTACTGCATGAAACCTTTGATACGGACTGACAAAATGGACCACATTTACTAAGGCAAGATAGGTTACATTTTGCTGACAAATACGTGTTTTAACATTTACATGTTTCATATTTTGTATTGGTTCTTATTGTCTTCTGAGGTAGTCTCGACTTGGGATGTGTGAGGGTTATAAAGAACACAGGGGTGCCCCGGCACCTCTCTTTCTAAAATGATCTGCCGAAATTGTTGCAACCCCTATTACTAGCCTGTTTCAACCTCTCTTTCGTATCGTCTGAGATTCCCAAAGATTGGAAAGCTGCCGCGGTCATCCCCGTCTTCAAAGGGGGTGACACTCTAGACCCAAACTGCTACAGACCTATATCTATTCTACCCTGTCTTTCTAAGGTCTTCGAAAGCCAAGTTAACAGATTACCGACCATTTCGAATCCCATCGTACCTTCTCCGCTATGCAATCTGGTTTCAGAGCTGGTCATGGGTGTACCTCAGCCACACTCAAGGTCCTAAACGACATCATAACCGCCATCGATAAGAGACATTACTGTGCAGCCGTATTCATCGACCTGGCCAAGGCTTTCGACTCTGTCAATCACCACATTCTTATTGGCCGACTTGACAGCCCTGGTTTCTCAAATGATTGCCTCGCCTGGTTGACCAACTACTTCTCTGATAGAGTTCAGTGTGTCAAATCGGAGGGCCTGTTGTCCGGACCTCTGGCAGTCTCTATGGGTGTGCCACAGGGTTCAATTCTCGGGCCGACTCTCTTCTCTGTATACATCAATGATGTTGCTCTTGCTGCTGGTGATTCTCTGATCCACCTCTACGCAGACGACACCATTCTGTATACTTCTGGCCCCTCTTTGGACACTGTGTTAACTAACCTCCAGATGAGCTTCAATGCCATACAACTCTCCTTCCGTGGCCTCCAACTGCTCTTAAACGCAAGTTAAACTAAATGCATGGTTTTCAATGGATCACTGCTCGCCCATCCAGCATCACTACTCTGGACGGCTCTGTAGTTGTCCACGTATTCTAAGTCAAATACCTGAGTGTCTGGATAGACTGTAAACTCTCCTTCCAGACTCACATTAAGCATCTCCAATCCAAAATTAAATCTAGAATCGGCTTCCTATATCGCAACAAAGCATCCTTCACTCATGCTGCCAAACATACCCTCGTAAAGCTGACCATCCTACCGATCCTAGACTTCGGTGATGTCATCTATAAATTAGCCTCCAACACTCTACTCAACAAACTGGATGCACTCTATCACAGTGCCATCTGTTTTGTCACCAAAGCCCCATACACTACCCACCATTGCGACCTGTTCGCTCTCGTTGGTTGGCCCTTGCTTCATACTCGTCGCTAAACCCACTGGCTACAGGTTACTACAAGTCTCTGCTAGGTGAAGCCCCGCCTTATCTCAGCTCACTGGTCACCATAGCAGCACCCACTCGTAGCACGCGCTCCAGCAGGTATATCTCACTGGTCACCCCCAAAGCCAATTCCTCCTTTGGTCGTCTTTCCTTCCAGTTCTCTGCTGCCAATGACTGGAACGAACTGCAAAAATCTCAGAAGCTGGAGACTCATATCTCCCTCACTAGCTTTAAGCACCAGCTGTCAGAGCAGCTCACAGATCACTGCACCTGTACATAGCCCATCTATCTACCTACCTCGTCCCCATACTGTATTTATTTATTTTGCTCCTTTGCACCCCAGTATCTCTACTTGCACATTCATCTTCTGCACATCTACCATTCCAGTGTTTAATTGCTATATTGTAATTACTTCGCCACCATGGCCTATTTATTGCCTTAACCTACTTCATTTGCACTCACTGTATGTAGACTTTTTGTTTTCTTTTGTTCTACTGTATTATTGACTGTGTTTTGTTTATTCCATATCTTGGCCAGGTTGCAAATGAGAACTTGTTCTCAACTAGCCTACCTGGTTAAATAAAGGTGAAATAAAATAAAAAATCTTGTGAATTTTGGAAGGGGAGCGGTTCAATTTGGCCATAGCCGGCCCTAGATCTGGGGAAACTTCCCCCGGAGCTATCCTAGCCTTCACCTAGTGCACCACCACTACCTACATCCCCAAGGAAAAGCTTGGTGGCCATTTAGGTGGCCATTTACAGCAATGATGTTACGTGTAGTAGTGCGTTCAAACCAATTCAAATGTGTTTTTCTGGTCGGCGTATTTGGTGTCACTTAGGATCTGTCAGTGCTTAGTCTTAATGAGGCGTTGGCATCTTTGTTTAATCTGGTTCTTTTGATGCAGAGGAGGCTGTTGGGGGGGGGACAATACTATGGAGAGAGTAGAGCTTGGACATTTTGGACATCGAAAGGTAAGAAGAAAAGCCCCTCACAACTGTTATTGCAGCACATGAAACCTGTCTGACAATTTCATATATACTAAAACATGACCAGTACAGTGGACCTAAAAACCTTTTTCTCATGTTCTTTTTCCTTTTCTAATATTCTGCTCCTAGAAAAGTATAGAACCTAGCGAACAGACAGAGGAAAATCACCATCTACCTGCATGTGTGTGGTTTTACTGCTGGACCAGGATCAGATTTGAAGCTGTTCCAAGATCAGGCTTGGTTGCCTCCTCCCATTTGTCCAGCTCTACTCTGCTCCACTCTGTTCTCTTAACAGCCTGCTATCCCTGCTCTGCTCCACTCTGTTCTCTTAACAGCCTGCTATCCCTGCTCTGCTCCACTCTGTTCTCTTAACAGCCTGCTATCCCTGCTCTGCTCCACTCTGTTCTCTTAACAGCCTGCTATCCCTGCTCTGCTCCACTCTGTTCTCTTAACAGCCTGCTATCCCTGCTCTGCTCCACTCTGTTCTCTTAACAGCCTGCTATCCCTGCTTTGCTCCACTCTGTTCTCTTAACAGCCTGCTATCCCTGCTCTGCTCCACTCTGTTCTCTTAATAGCCTGCTATCCCTGCTCTGCTCCACTCTGTTCTCTTAATAGCCTGCTATCCCTGCTCTGCTCCACTCTGTTCTCTTAACAGCCTGCTATCCCTGCTCTGCTCCACTCTGTTCTCTTAACAGCCTGCTATCCCTGCTCTGCTCCACTCTGTTCTCTTAACAGCCTGCTATCCCTGCTCTGCTCCACTCTGTTCTCTTAACAGCCTGCTATCCCTGCTCTGCTCCACTCTGTTCTCTTAACAGCCTGCTATCCCTGCTCTGCTCCACTCTGTTCTCTTAACAGCCTGCTATCCCTGCTCTGCTCCACTCTGTTCTCTTAACAGCCTGCTAGCCCTGCTCTGCTCCACTCTGTTCTCTTAACAGCCTGCTATCCCTGCTCTGCTCCACTCTGTTCTCTTAACAGCCTGCTATCCCTGCTCTGCTCCACTCTGTTCTCTTAACAGCCTGCTATCCCTGCTCTGCTCCACTCTGTTCTCTTAACAGCCTGCTATCCCTGCTTTGCTCCACTCTGTTCTCTTAACAGCCTGCTATCCCTGCTCTGCTCCACTCTGTTCTCTTAACAGCCTGCTATCCCTGCTCTGCTCCACTCTGTTCTCTTAATAGCCTGCTATCCCTGCTCTGCTCCACTCTGTTCTCTTAACAGCCTGCTATCCCTGCTCTGCTCCACTCTGTTCCCTTAACAGCCTGCTATCCCTGCTCTGCTCCACTCTGTTCTCTTAACAGCCTGCTATCCCTGCTCTGCTCCACTCTGTTCCCTTAACAGCCTGCTATCCCTGCTCTGCTCCACTCTGTTCTCTTAATAGCCTGCTATCCCTGCTCTGCTCCACTCTGTTCTCTTAATAGCCTGCTATCCCTGCTCTGCTCCACTCTGTTCTCTTAACAGCCTGCTATCCCTGCTCTGCTCCACTCTGTTCTCTTAACAGCCTGCTATCCCTGCTCTGCTCCACTCTGTTCTCTTAACAGCCTGCTATCCCTGCTCTGCTCCACTCTGTTCTCTTAACAGCCTGCTATCCCTGCTCTGCTCCACTCTGTTCTCTTAATAGCCTGCTATCCCTGCTCTGCTCCACTCTGTTCTCCTAACAGCCTGCTATCCCTGCTCTGCTCCACTCTGTTCTCTTAACAGCCTGCTATCCCTGCTCTGCTCCACTCTGTTCTCTTAACAGCCTGCTATCCCTGCTCTGCTCCACTCTGTTCTCTTAACAGCCTGCTATCCCTGCTCTGCTCCACTCTGTTCTCTTAACAGCCTGCTATCCCTGCTCTGCTCCACTCTGTTCTCTTAACAGCCTGCTAGCCCTGCTCTGCTCCACTCTGTTCTCTTAACAGCCTGCTATCCCTGCTCTGCTCCACTCTGTTCTCTTAACAGCCTGCTATCCCTGCTCTGCTCCACTCTGTTCTCTTAACAGCCTGCTATCCCTGCTCTGCTCCACTCTGTTCTCTTAACAGCCTGCTATCCCTGCTTTGCTCCACTCTGTTCTCTTAACAGCCTGCTATCCCTGCTCTGCTCCACTCTG
This sequence comes from Salmo trutta, assembly GCF_901001165.1. NCBI lineage: Eukaryota > Metazoa > Chordata > Actinopteri > Salmoniformes > Salmonidae > Salmo > Salmo trutta. The sequence continues at coordinate 76,271,504 of NC_042969.1, forward strand.
TTCTCTTAACAGCCTGCTATCCCTGCTCTGCTCAACTCTGTTCTCTTAATAGCCTGCTATCCCTGCTCTGCTCCACTCTGTTCCCTTAACAGCCTGCTATCCCTGCTCTGCTCCACTCTGTTCTCTTAATAGCCTGCTATCCCTGCTCTGCTCCACTCTGTTCTCTTAATAGCCTGCTATCCCTGCTCTGCTCCACTCTGTTCTCTTAACAGCCTGCTATCCCTGCTCTGCTCCACTCTGTTCTCTTAACAGCCTGCTATCCCTGCTCTGCTCCACTCTGTTCTCTTAACAGCCTGCTATCCCTGCTCTGCTCCACTCTGTTCTCTTAATAGCCTGCTATCCCTGCTCTGCTCCACTCTGTTCTCTTAACAGCCTGCTATCCCTGCTCTGCTCCACTCTGTTCTCTTAACAGCCTGCTAGCCCTGTGCTATTCCCTCAGTCTCACAACAATCAGACAGCCTCACTCCAAATATCACTCATATCAATGTGAGCCAATGTGTCCCTTATACTTTCTGCTCTAACGAGTGTGTGTCCATCCACAGAGACTTCAGAAGTTTCGCAGCGCAGTTAGTCTGTAACATGATCAACATGTACAAGCAAGTATCACTCCAGTACCACCTGGCATACACACACTCTCTGTTTCTCAAACCCTCTTTTTCACCGCCTTGGTATTGCAGTGCATGAGACCCATTCACTGTGTGAAGTGCCTCTAGTTTCTGGTGAATGCAGTATAGTTTATCCAGCTGCTGGTTGGTACACACAGCCATGGTCTCTGTAGGGTTGGACTGCTAAGGTTTGATATCAGACAGCTCTCTAATCTGTGTTTGCTGACCAGGATTACCAGATTAACAAATTCACGCCTCACTGCCCACGTTCAGGCCGTTCTGTCCCTGGCTGTGCCTCGTTGCACCTCGCTGCACCCCCTGCATCCATCCATACCTCTCTCAATCCATCCTTCCCTCTCTCCATTGGTTTGTGCCCAGCCTGGTTGGAGCTGGCAGCTATCCCCAGTGTCGGACCTGAGATATAATACACTGAGCTGGCTTCTGTCCTGAATGACCATGTCAGTATGGGAGCAGGTGGATATGTGAGAGAGAAGATCGGAGGAGTGGGAGTGATAGTCAGGGAGGGAGGGAGAGAGGTAGAACTGCTGCTGTCTGTCTGAAAATCATTGAGGCGGGAAGGCAGATGTGTTTTTTAAACGAGGTGAGTCTTGTTCCAGATGTCTCTGATGTAGCTGTAATGTACGCAAACACACACCACACCACACACACATAAATAACGAAAAGTCCCCACTTGTCAAAATATTCCTTGTTTTACTATCCTTGTGAGGACTTCTGGTCCCCACGAGGATAGTCAAACCACACATACACACAATCTCATGCAATGTTTGTACATGTGTGCATTTACTGTTGCAAATGTGTATTACTACCCAGAGACTATGCTACGCCCCAGACAGAGAAGCTGTCCTTTGTTGAGCTCACCACCCGGGCTGTTGCCACCCGAAACCACAACCTGCTGTTTGATGTGTCCTGGTACAGAGCCAGCAATGAGGTAGGAGTATTGGAGCACATCAACCCAACACAGCTTCACCCTCTCTGGACAGCTCAACCACCGTAACTCCCCCCCCTTCCCCCGGACTGGTGGAAGAGCTAGGTGCTGTTTTGCACCACTGCTCCGGATCTTTCTTAGTTCTCTGGGTTCAAATAAAATCACATTTTATTTGTCACATACACATGGTTAGCAGATGTTAATGCGAGTGTAGCGAAATGCTTGTGCTTCTAGTTCCGACCATGCAGTAATATCTAACAAGTAATCTAACCTAACAATTTCACAACTACCTTATACACACACAAGTGTAAAGGAATGAATAAGAATATGTACATGAAAATATATGAATGAGTGATGGCCGAAAGGCATAGGCAAGATGCAGTAGATGATATAGAGTACAGTGTATATACATATGAGACGAGTAATGTAGGGTATGTAAACATTATATAAAGTGGCATTGTTTAAAGTGGCTAGTGATACATTTATTACATACATTTATCCATTATTAAAGTGGCTAGAGTTGAGTCAGTATGTTGGCAGCAGCCACTCAATGTTAGTGATGGCTGTTTAACAGTCTGATGGCCTTGAGATAGAACCTGTTTTTCATTCTCTGTCCCCGCTTTGATGCACCTGTACTGACCTCGCCTTCTGGATGATAGCGGGGTGAACAGGCAGTGGCTCGGGTGGTTGTTGTCTTTGATCTTTTTGGCCTTCCTGTGACATCGGGTGGTGTAGGTGTCCTAGAGGGCAGGTAGTTTGCCCCCGGTGATGCGTTGTGCAGACCTCACTACCCTCTGGAGAGCCTTACGGTTATGGGCAGAGCAGTTGCCGTACCAGGCAGTGTTACAGCCCGACAGGATGCTCTCGATTGTGCATCTGTAAAAGTTTGTGTTTTTGGTGACAAGCCAAATTTCTTCAGCCTCCTGAGGTTGAAGAGGCGCTACTGCGCCTTCTTCACCACGCTGTCTGTGTGGGTGGACCATTTCAGTTTGTCCGTGATGTGTAAACCGAGGAACTTAACTTCCACCCTCTCCACTCCTGTCCCGTCGATGTGGATAGGGGGCTGCTCCCTCTGCTGTTTCCTGAAGTCAACGATCATCTCCTTTGTTTTGTTGACATTGAGTGTGAGGTTATTTTCCTGACACCACTCTCCGAGGGCCCTCACCACCTCCCTGTAGGCAGTCTCGTCGTTGTTGGTAATCAAGCCTACCACTAGTGTCGTCTGCAAACTTGATTGAGTTGGAGGCGTGCATGGCCACATAGTTGTGGGTGAACAGGGAGAACAGGAGAGGGCTGAGAACGCACCCTTGTGGGGCCCCAGTGTTGAGGATCAGCGGGGTGGAGATGTTGTTACCTACCCTCACCACCTGGGGGCGGCCCGTCAGGAAGTCCAGGACCCAGTTGCACAGGGCGGGGTTGAGACCTAGGGTCTCGAGCTTAATGACGAGTTTGGAGGGTACTATGGTGTTAAATGCTGAGCTGCAGTCGATCAACAGCATTCTTACATAGGTATTCCTCTTGTCCAGATGGGTTAGGGCAGTGTGCAGTGTGATTGCATCGTCTGTGGACCTATTGGGGCGGTAAGCAAATTGGAGTGGGTCTACGGTGTCAGGTAGGGTGGAGGTGATATGGTCCTTGACTAGTCTCTCAAAGCACTTCATGATGTCGGAAGTGAGTGCTACAGGGCGGTAGTCATTTAGCTCAGTTACCTTGGCTTTCTTGGGAACAGGAACAATGGTGGCCCTCTTGAAGCATGTGGGAACAGCAGACTGGGATAAGGATTGATTGAATATGTCCGTAAACACACCAGCCAGCTGGTCTGCGCATGCTCTGAGGACGCAGCTGGGGGATGCCGTCTGGGCCTGCAGCCTTGCGAGGGTTAACACGTTTAAATGTTTTACTCACTTTGGCTACAGTGAAGGAGAGCCCGCAGGTTTTGGTAGTGGGCCGTGTCAGTGGCACTGTATTGTCCTCAAAGCGAGCAAAGAAGTTGTTTAGTCTGTCTGGGAGCAAGACATCGTGGTCCGCGATGGGTCTGGTTTTTCTTTTGTAGTCCGTGATTGACTGTAGACCCTGCCACATACCTCTCGTTTCTGAGCCGTTGATTTGCGACTCTACTTTGTCTTTATACTGACACTTAGCTTGTTTGATTGCCTTGCGGAGGGAATAGCTACACTGTTTGTATTCAGTCATGTTTCAGGTCACCTTGCCCTGATTAAAACCAGTGGTTCGCACTTTCAGTTTTGCGCAAATGCTGCCATCAATCCACGGTTTCTGGTTGGGGAATGTTTTAATAGACGCTGTGGGTACAACATCACTGATACACTTGATAATAAACTAGCTCACCGAATCAGTGTATTCATCAATGTTGTTCGGCGCTATGCGGAACATATCCCAGTCCACGTGATCGAAGCAATCTTGAAGTGTGGAATCCGATTGGTCGGACCAGCGTTGAACAGACCTGAGCATGGGTGCTTCCTGTTTTAGTTTCTGTCTATAGGCTGGGAGCAACAAAATGGAGTCGTGGTCAGCTTTTCCCAAAGGAGGGCGGGGGAAGGCATTAAATGCTTCGCGGAAGTTAGAATAACAATGATCTAGGGTTTTGCCAGCCCGGGTCGCGCAATCGATATGCTGATAGACTATAGGGAGCCTTGTTTTCAGATTAGCCTTGTTAAAATCCCCAGCTAAAATAATTGCAGCCTCAGGATATGTGGTTTCCAGTTTACATAGAGTCGAATTAAGTTCTTTCTGGGCCATCGATGTGTCTGCTTGGGGGGGAATATACACGACTGTGATTATGATCGAAGAGAATTCTCTTGGTAGATAATGCGGTCGGCATTTGATTGTGAGGAATTCTAAGTCAGGTGAACAAAAGGACTTGAGTTCCTGTATGTTGTTATGATTCTCTTGGTTCTTGGCCAAACTAGCTCTGAGGAATGCAGTGGACACATTTGCTGAGTATCCCTCAGCCATGCAGCACAAGCTGACCTCAGTGGGCTTGTATGGGAGGTGTGTGTGTATTCGTAAGCCAGAAGTATTTTTGAATGAGTTGTGATTACATTCGAGCCAAATGGTTGCAGAGAAGAATACATATTTTGTGTATGTGTGACACCTTGTGATAAACTTATCTACAGTAACATACATTTACATAATTTAGCAGATTCTCTTCTCCAGAGCGACTTACAAATTGGTGCATTCACCTTATGATATCCAGTGGAACAACCACTTTACAATAGTACATCTATATCTTTTTTTGGGGGGAGGGTTAAAAGGATTACTTTATCCTATCCCAGGTATTCCTTAAAGAGGTGGGCTTTCAGGTGTCTCCGGAAGGTGGTGATTGACTCCGCTGTCCTGGCGTCGTGAGGGAGCTTGTTCCACCATTGGGGTGCCAGAGCAGCGAACAGTTTTGATTGGGTTGAGTGGGAACTGTGCTTCCGCAGAGGTAGGGAGGCGGGCAGGACAGAGGTGGATGAACGCAGTGCCCTTCTTTGGGTGTAGGGACTGATCAGAGCCTGAAGGTACGGAGGTGCCAATCCCCTCACAGCTCCGTAGGCAAGCACCATGGTCTTGTAGCAGATGCGAGCTTCAACTGGAAGCCAGTGGAGTGTGCGGAGGAGCGGGGTGACGTGAGAGAACTTGGGAAGGTTGAACACCAGACGGGCTGCGGCGTTCTGGATGAGTTGTAGGGGTTTAATGACACAGGCAGGGAGCCCCGCCAACAGCGAGTTGCAGTAATCCAGACGGGAGATGACAAGTGCCTGGATTAGGACCTGCGCTGCATCCTGTGTAAGACAGGGTCGTACTCGGCGAATGTTGTAGAGCATGAACCTACATGAACGACAGGGTGTTGTCCAGGATCACGCCAAGGCTCTTAGCACTCTGGAAGGAGGACACAATGGATTTGTTAACCGTGATGGCGAGATCATGGAACGGGCAGTCCTTCCCCGGGAGGAAGAGCAGCTCCGTCTTGCCGAGGTTCAGCTTGAGGTGGTGATCCGTCATCCACACTGATATGTCTGCCAGACATGCAGAGATGCGATTCGCCACCTGGTTATCAGAAGGGGGAAAGGAGAAGATGAATTGTGTGTCGTCTGCGTAGCAATGATAGGAGAGACCATGTGAGGACATGACAAAGCCAAGTGACTTTGTGTATAGCGAGAATAGGAGAGGGCCTAGAACTGAGCCCTGGGGGACACCAGTGGTGAGAGCACGTGGTGCGGAGATGGATTCTCGCCACGCCACCTGGTAGGAGCGACCTGTCAGGTAGGACGCAATCCAAGAGGGAGCCGCGCCGGAGATGCCCAACTCAGAGAAGGTGGAGAGGAGGATCTGATGGTTCACAGTATCAAAGGCAGCAGATAGGTCTAGAAGGATGAGAGCAGAGGAGAGAGAGTTAGCTTTAGCAGTGCGGAGAGCCTCCGTGACACAGAGAAGCGCAGTCTCAGTTGAATGACCAGTCTTGAAACCTGACTGATTTGGATCAAGAAGGTCATTCTGAGATAGCAAGAGAGCTGGCCAAGGACGGCACGCTCAAGAGTTTTGGAGAGAAAAGAAAGAAGGGATAATGGTCTGTAGTTATTGACATTGGATGGATCGAGTGTAGGTTTTTTGAGAAGGGGTGCAACTCTCGCTCTCTTGAAGACAGAAGGGACGTAGCCAGCGGTCAAGGATGAGTTGATGAGCAGCGTGAGGCAAGGGAGAAGGTCTCCGGAAATGGTCTGGAGAAGAGGAGGGGATAGGGTCAAGCGGGCAGGTTGTTGGGCGGCCGGCCGACACAAGTCGCAAGATGTCATCTGGAGAGAGAGGGGAGAAAGAGGTCAAAGCATAGGGTTGGGCAATGTGAGCAGGACCAGCGGTGTTGTTTGACTTAAAAACCTCTTACATCTAGATGTTCCGCTAGCGGAACGTCTGCTCCAATATCCAATGATGGGCGTGGCGCGAAATACAAATTCCTCTAAAATCCGAAAACTTCAATTTTTCAAACATATGACTATTTTACAGCTATTTAAAGACAAGACTCTCGTTAATCTAACCACACTGTCCGATTTCAAAAAGGCTTTACAGCGAAAACAAAACATTAGATTATGTCAGCAGAGTACCCAGCCAGAAATAATCAGACACCCATTTTTCAAGCTAGCATATAATGTCACAAAAACCCAGAAGACAGCTAAATGCAGCACTAACCTTTGATGATCTTCATCAGATGACACACCTAGGACATTATGTTATACAATACATGCATGTTTTGTTCAATCAAGTTCATATTTATATCAAAAACCAGCTTTTTACATTAGTATGTGACGTTCAGAACTAGCATACCCCCGCAAACTTCCAGGGAATTTACTAACAATTTACTAAATTACTCACGATAAACGTTCACAAAAAGCATAACAATTATTTTAAGAATTATAGATACAGAACTCCTCTATGCACTCGATATGTCCGATTTTAAAATAGCTTTTCGGATGAAGCACATTTTGCAATATTCTAAGTACATAGCTCGGCCATCACAGGCTAGCTAATTTGACACCCACCAAGTTTGGGGCTCACTAAACTCAGAATTACTATTAGAAAAATTGGATTACCTTTGCTGTTCTTCGTCAGAATGCACTCCCAGGACTTCTACTTCAACAACAAATGTTGTTTTGGTTCCAAATAATCCATAGTTATATCCAAATACCTCCGTTTTGTTCGTGCGTTCAGGTCACTATCCGAAGGGTAACGCGCGAGCGCATTTCGTGACAACAAATTTAAAAATATTCCATTACCGTACTTAGAAGCATGTCAAATGCTATTTAAAATCAATTTTTATGCTATTTTTCTCGTAAAATAGCGATAATATTCCAACCGGGTAATGTTGTATTCATTCAAAGGCTGAAAGAAAAAAATGGAGAAGTCTCGTGAATGCGCATCTCAGTCTCACTGTCTCCAGGCTGACCACTTACAAACTCTGCTGCTGTACTTTGCCCAGAGACAGCAGACACCCCATTTCACTTTCTGGCGTCTTTAGAGAGCCAATGGAAGCCTTAGAAAGTGTCACGTTACAGCACAGATGCTGTAATGTTGATAGAGATGCAATGCTGTAATGTTGATAGAGATACAACAAATTGTCAGACAGGGCACTTCCTGTATGGAATCTTCTCAGGTTTTGGCCTGCCATATGAGTTCTGTTATACTCACAGACACCATTCAAACGGTTTTAGAAACTGTAGAGTGTTGTCTATCCAAATCTACTAATTATATGCATATTCTAGTTTCTGGGCAGGAGTAGTAACCAGATTAAATCGGGTACGTTTTTATCCGGCCGTGAAAATACTGCCCCCTATCCCAAAGAAGTTAAAGTCACCCAGAATTGTGAGGGGTGAGCCATCCTCAGGAAAGGAACTTATCAAGGCGTCAAGCTCATTGATGAACTCTCCAAGGTAACCTGGAGGGCGATAAATGATAAGGATGTTAAGCTTGAATGGGCTAGTGACTGTGACAGCATGGAATTCAAAGGAGGAGATAGACAGATGGGTCAGGGGAGAAAGAGAGAATGTCCACTTCGGAGAGATGAGGATTCCAGTGCCACCACCCGCTGACCAGATGCTCTGGGGGAATGTGAGAACACGTGGTCAGACGAGGAGAGAGCAGTAGGAGTAGCAGTGTTTTCTGTGGTAATCCATGTTTCCGCCAGCGCCAAGAAGTCGAGGGACTGGAGGGTAGCATAGGCTGAGATGAACTCTGCCTTGTTGGCCGCAGACCGGCAGTTCCAGAGGCTGCCGGAGACCTGGAACTCCACGTGGGTCGTGCGCGCTGGGACCACCAGGTTAGAGTGGCAGCTGCCATGCGGTGTGAAGCGTTTGTGTGGCCTGTGCAGAGAGGAGAGAACAGGGATAGACAGACACATAGTTGACAGGCTACAGGAGAAGCTACGCTAATGCAAAGGAGATTGGAATGAAAATTAACTAAACAACTGGGGAAGCGAGAGCGCAGGGCCTCCCTAACTATTCACTGAAACACTCATATAACTTTTCCAACTTCCACTATCAAAATATAATTGATGTAAACTATAGTGGTTCAATGTTTCCAGTAATAGGCTCAAACTTAGTTTATTCAGCTAGATAACTTGGTACAGTATTCTTCCGTGAAACCCACCCAGTGCACCGTATCCTATGACGCCGTAGCTAACTAGCATGCTAGCATCCAATGACACACGGTTAGCACCAATACCAATACACATAATGATGTGTGTATTCTTGTGTCCAGTTTTGGTCACTGGTCGAGTCATTTGTCAGGACCCTCAGAACTTCTATCTGATCCTGCGAGGTCTGGCCCTGGTCTCTAAGAAGTGTGTGGACCAGCACACAGGAGAGATCAGCCACAAGACTGCTGCCTTCCGCAAGACTGGCAGGAGCTCAGGGGTCAGTTTTACTATCACTTTGACCTCTGCACCTCTTTACATTGATCACAAATGCAAAGCAAAACTATTTTTCTAACCTTATAATATAATGTTATTATAACCTTATTGTATTGTTATTGTAACCTGACTGGAATGGTTCCAAGAGGTGGCCATTTTGAATGGTGCAAGGAGGAATGCCACTGTCGTCTGTCACAATGACGTCTCCCTGCTGGGAGACTGTTTCACTCCTTATCACTGTCTCACCAACTGAATGAATGTCTCACTGAATGAATGAATGACTGAATGACTGGCTGAATCTCACTTATTATGATTCTGAACACTTTTTGTACTCACCGCATTCTGAAGGACTTCAAAGACACATTTGTGAGTGTCGAAGGTAGCAATGGGACAGAATTCCTTGACTTCCTATGAAAGATTGAGGTTTTCAGGGGTTGGCCCCTGGACAAGCTCCTGACCAACCACACAGGGGTGTGTCTGCATGCTTTCTTCAGATGGGTGGATCTGTTCATACCGTTGAACTGTGGGGTTTACAGTCCTTCACACAGTAGGGGGCACTATATATGTTTAAGAGCTCCTTGTGGGTCATAGTTGCAGACTGGGCAGTGAAACAGGCCGCTTGAGACATTGTTAAGGTTACCCAGAAGGTCATAAGAGTATCATAAGGCTATAGATGGGTCACAAAACACTACAAGACAGTTTCTCACATGTATATTAAGCCATATCCTGGACTAAAAATTATTCTCAATGGAAATTCTCCATTGAAAGCACTTTTTTTTTTATCCAGGACTTGGCTTAATCTCTGTCTGGGAAACCTGTCTGGGAAACCGTCCCTAAAACTATTGTCTTCCGTCTTATTGTCTGAGGACAGTTGTACTGGCTGTACTCTGATTGGCTTTGCTGAGATCATGTAAATGGATACTTATCTACTTCCTCCCAAGGCAACCCTTTCACTGGTACACACAACAGGTAGCTAACTAACTTAGCTACACAACTGTTTTCCTCAAGTCAATATACAGCCGGGAGGGAAGTACAAAATAATCTTAAACTCCACTGAAGCCTATTTAATGGCGACATTGAACAGAAACATGCTAACTTATAATTAAAATAATGTAGCCACAGGCTAGCAGGCAGAAACCGAGGAGGTCTGTGGAAAACACACACTGTTCTGGAGGCTGACTCAGTATTCTCTGGCGTGGAACTCAGAAATGCACAATGGGTTTCCTCACCATATTGAATTTACCACTGCTTTTTATGTTATTTGGAAAATTAATTCAGATTGGAGTGGTTTAATATTAATGAAATTACTGTTACAGAGAGAGTAAATAGAGGGCTAAAATAGTAAAAACAGTTTATTTTGGATTTTGTGGTATACAGATGTAGGATCTTAATTTGAGCCAGTTTGCTACAGCAGAAAAATAATGTGAAAAATGTGAGTTATTATGTGGATTATAATTAATGGACATTTTTGTAAGGGTTTTTCAAAGTGGAAAAATGTTCACCAACACATGAATGATCAAATTAAAATCCTACATCTGTATGGACCTTTTCGGTCCGTAATTGAATTCTGTTTTTCTCACCTTGGCGTTGTATTCAGGAGGGACGCAGTCATATCAATGGGCACGAGATCTTTTGTGTTCATCTTTGTTGTTTGTAAAAAACTATCACTTTGGCACTCATTTCAGAACATTGATGTCATTTTTCAAAACTCTAGACACTTTTTCCTATTGCTTAGATACAATACACAAAGCTAAGATAATTTGTTCAAAATGACACAACTTTATCTATGGATGTAATACGTCATCATCATTCTTTATCAGACACTGTTTCTATGGTCCCATGTACCACTTTTCCAGACCATGTTTTCAGATTTAGTTTCAGACCTACTTTATTAGGTACACCTATCTAGCACTGGGTAGGATCCCCTATTGCCTCCAACAGCCTGAACTATTCACGGTGTAGTACGTTAAGAGATGCCCTTCTGCACACCACTATTTTAAGCAGAACAACTAAAGCTCTACTCTATATATTGAGTTGCAGGCAGCCACATGATTTGCTGTTCGAAGGAGCAGGCTATTTACGTTAACACACAGGTGCACCTAATAAAGTGGCCGGTGTATGTATGCAGGCCCTTGTAATTGCTTTTCCAATACTGCCAACTCGTTACTGATGATTGATTTCACATTGTGATACGAGTATATAGTGAAATGAGTGGTATCCGCCTACAACAACATAACGATAACATGGAGCCAGCAGGTGATTCAGGTCACAATAGCAGTGGAGGGACGAAGACGTGGTGGCCAAAGGAATGGCAGGGGAAAAGCACCCCTTCTGAGAGGTGGTTATGGGCCTCGTTTGAGCGGTGTGGGGGAACGTGGTAGAGGACAAGGCCACGGACCAAGGCAGCAACAGCAAAGAGTGTCCAATGAAATCCAAGCAAAAGTTGTAGACCATGTCGTAAATCATGGCATGACAATGACTGAGGCAGCTACAATGATTCAACCAAACCTCAGAAGATTAACCGTGGCCTCAATCATCAGAACTTTCCGCAATGGGAACCGGTAAGTCTTCAGCATGCACTAAACATTAGGCTACTCTCAATTGTCAAATGACTGTATACTGCATGCCAATGTGTACCACAGAGTAGGTAATGTGACTAAATGTGTTCTTACTGTCATTTTCCCTGCAGAATTGAGACTAGGACAAATAGGGGAGGCTGAGGCAAAATTCTGACTGACCAACGAGCGGGCTGTGGTCAATTTGGTTCGGGCCAGAAATGATATTTGCCTTACAGAAATTCGGCAGCACATATTGGACAATGACAACATGTTCAACAATGTGGAAGCCATAAGTTTGCCGACTATTGCACGCATGCTGAAAAGGCACCAGGGTCTCTAAAACACCTATACCGTGTGCCTCTTGAAAGAGATGCAGACAGTGAAGCAACTGAGTATGTTCAGGTATGTTCAGTTTCAAGATGCCTGTTGTGAAAAATTCCCCCCAAATTCTACATCATTGTAATTCTCGTTCCAACCTGTCTTTTTAGAGGGTGATGGAGCTGGATTCTGACGAAAACCATCACAAATTCCTATTTTTGGATGAGGCAGGCTTCAACCTGGCCAAGACATGGAGAAGTCGGAATTTCATTTGCCAGCGGACATCCAAGTACCTGGATAACATGGGGCCAACATCTCCATGTGTGTGGCTATATCAGAAGATGGTGTGGTGGGAAGCAGACTTCGTATTGGATCATATAATGCAGCTCTCCTTGTAACCTTCCTTGATGAGCTAAATCAGGTCAGTAGAGCTGATGGTGTGAACAATGTCATTGTGTGGGATAATGTCAGATTCCACCATGCTCAAATGGTGCAAGCATGGTTTCAGGCCCAACCACAATTTACCACCCTGTACTTACCCCCATACTCTCTTTCCTTAACCCGATTGAGGAATTTTTATCCACATGGAGGTGGAAGGTATATTTTTTTTATTTATTTATTTATTTCACCTTTATTTAACCAGGTAGGCAAGTTGAGAACAAGTTCTCATTTACAACTGCGACCTGGCCAAGATAAAGCAAAGCAGTTCGACAACATACAACAACACAGAGTTACACATGGAGTAAACAACATACAGTCAATAATACAGTAGAAAAAAAAAAAATAAAAAAAAAAATAAGACTATATACAATGTGAGCAAATGATGTGAGATAAGGGAGGTAAAGGCAAAAAAATGCCATGGTGGCAAAGTAAATAAAGTATAGCAAGAAAAACACTGGAATGGTAGATTTGTAGTATATGAAAGGCACCCTCACGAGCAAGCCACCCTTCTCCAGTCCATGGATGACGCAAGCAATAACATCACGGCAGACCAGTGTCAGGCCTGGATTCACCATGCCCAAAGATTCTTCCCAAGATGTTTAGCTAATGAAAACATCCATTGTGTAAGGACCAACGCTGGAGTCGAGAAGCAGGTACGGGGAGTCAAACATTTAATGAGGAACAGACAAGGAACAAAACAGGAACAGCGTCAGCACACGGGTAACAAAATGACATACGGACGTTAATGCGGAAGCGGGGAACAGAGTTGGGGGACAGATAGGGAAATAACAGGTGATTGAGTCCAAATGATCAATGATGCGCGTGACGAGGGAAGCAGGGATGCATGATGGTGGCAGGAGTGCGTAATGCTGGGGAGCTCAGCGCCCTCGAGCACGAGGGGGGAAGAGCGGGAGCAGGCGTGACACATTGTGATGTGGATGAGAGGACATGGCTGATAGAAATATAGAAGTACAGTATTCAATCCTTTGTTTTGCTTTTTACAGTAAGCCAGGTGAGGAACACTGCAGTTGATGTTTTACTGTAGTTTTTTTCTTTTTAGCTTATTTTTGCTTTGATTCAAAGAAACCTATTTTGTGATTTTATTGTATTTCATTAATACGTTTCAGATTTTGTTCAATGATTCTACTGTCTCTGTAGTGTTCTCTCTACTAGTCCTTTCACAGTGATATATTTACGTGTAGTACTATTACTACTATTTTGTACTACGATATTTAATGATTGTACGAACAACTACACAGTGAAACTCTCCGTATCTTGTGTGTGGGTGATCTAAATTAATGTTCCTATGGTATTTCATGATACATGAGTTATTTCAACCAATGATTCTGCAAATGAAAGCTTTCTTTAAAGATATGAATGCACAATGCAATGTTTCGAACATTGGACAGCCTGTGTTACAAGTGATGACCTTTTGTGTCTAGAGTTTTGAAAAATGACCAAGGTTCTGAAATTAGTGCCAAAGTAATTGTAAAAAACTGTAAATTACCTGTGCAACAACATGTAGTTTTATATCTAGGGCACGGTTCAGCTTCTGAAGAAACACTCAGCTGCAAAACCCTGCCTCCACTCCTCAAGAGTGAGTAAGGCTGGATTACTGCTTGTCTGCCAGGGTGTGTGTGTGCATCTAGGGTCAGGGAGGGCCAGTAAACTAGCAGGACATCTGGATGTGGCTGTTTATAGTCTACGAGGTCTAATTTGAATTATTCAAAGCCTGTTCTCAAACCATATCACTGTGGTGACAGCACACTGTCATTTACATACGCCACTATCAACTCTCACAGACGATCTACTTAGCAATTTATTTCAGAAAAATTGAAAAAATAACAACAGTATTTCATGGGTGCCATTAGCTATCGGGGGGGGGCGCCTCAAATAATTAACTCAACGGGAAGGCAATTTTACAAGGCTATGCCGTTACTTCTTTGTAGAGGGAAAATTAAGTGCTTGTGTTTACTGCTGGGGCTTAAGGGAAACTGGAGATGCAGAGTGTGTTTTGGTACTACACCGGTGTCTGGGTTGAAAGAGACACTTATGTAATGAAAGTTTGAGGAGCGTTTAAAGGCCATTCTGTTCTCCCGAACGGCTGGAATAGTTTGATTAAATTTCATTGCGCCATGCTTCACAGTGGGAGGTAGAGAAATGGACTGTATAGAAGTGTATAGAGGATGATTGTTGTCCAACATGAGCTTTTGTTTGGACAAAAAAACATGTTCCTTTCGACTGTATTTCCTTTATAGCATGTTTTCTTGTAATTACGTTAGCCAGCATGACTGCTTGCTGAATGAATTATATGAATTGTGTTTGTGTTTTGAATGCTTTCAAGTGGTTGGAATACAAAGATAACAAAATCCAGCGGAAACCTGAGTATGGACTGCAAGATAGATGATAATAATAATAATAATAGCAATATTTAAACTACAAAAGATTACATTGATGATTGAATAGTAAAGAAATAAAACAAGTGGGGTGATAAAGAATATGTTTAATTATTTTGAGTCTAAGACATGGGGGTGGGGGGTGCTAAACTGACAGATGGAATAGTTATTTAAGATGATCATACTATGGCTATTTGATTTGGAATTTTAGCACCCCTTTAGGTATCAAAACAAATTATGTAATAAATATTTGATAAAATATTGGTTTTGGACTTTACTACTAAAGCCCATAGAAACGCACTGAATAACACATTCAGAAATGGCAAAAGGACAGTCAAAAAATAAATCATAAAAAACCCTCATACTTCCATTCGTTTTTTTTTTTTAAACCAGTACCGGTTACCTTCAGACGTGTCCCGTGACAATTGTAGGGGTTGTAGAGCAAAACGGAAAACACCATCGTGTTCATGAGAATCTCCCCTTTCCACTAGTCCCATTAGTTTGTAGCCCAAACGGTTCAGATGCTACCAAACAGAAGTTGGCACATAGACGGTACCCATTTCAGACGGGTCTCCTGACACTTGCGGGGGTTATAGAACAACACGAGATTCTCACCTGAGAGTCCTCTTTCCATAGAGTGGTCATATTTTTTTGTTAGGTCAAACCGTTCGAACGCTACAGAGGTTTACGTGAGAAGACTGATTTTTGGGGTGTCTCATGGTCTGACAAACACTGCTCTAGCTCTGCCACCTTTCACCGCAGATGCGGAAGTGCAACACTGGCAGATTGAGATGCAGCCAATACAAAAAAAAATACAGTGAGGGGAAAAAAGTATTTGATCCCCCTGCTGATTTTGTACGTTTGCCCACTGACAAAGAAATTGTAAGTCTATAATTTTAATGGTAGGTTTATTTGAACAGTGAGAGATAGAATAACAAAAAATCCAGAAAGACGCATGTCAAAACGTTATAAATTGATTTGCATTTTAATGAGGGAATTAAGTATTTCACCCCCTCTCAATCAGAAAGATTTCTGGCTCCCAGGTGTCTTTTATACAGGTAACGAGCTGAGATTAAGAGTACACTCTTAAAGGGAGTGCTCCTAATCTCAGCTTGTTACCTTTATAAAAGACATCTGTCCACAGAAGCAATCAATCAATCAGATTCCAAACTTTCCACCATGGCCAAGACCAAAGAGCTCTCCAAGGATGTCAGGGACAAGATTGTAGACCTACACAAGGCTGGAATGGGCTACAAGACCATCGCCAAGCAGCTTGGTGAGAAGGTGATAACAGTTAGTGCGATTATTCGCAAATGGAAGAAACACAAAATAACTGTCAATCTCCCTCGGCCTGGGGCACCATGCAAGATCTCGTCCTCGTGGAGTTGCAATGATCATGAGAACGGTGAGGAATCAGCCCAGAACTACATGGGAGGATCTGTCAATGATCTCAAGGCAGCTGGGACCATAGTCAACAAGAAAACAATTGGTAACACACTACGCCGTGAAGGACTGAAATCCTGCAGCGCCTGCAATGTCCCCCTGCTCAAGAAATCACATATACATGCCCGTCTGAAGTTTGCCAATGAACATCTGAATGATTCAGAGGACAATTGGGTGAAAGTGTTGTGGTCAGATGAGACCAAAATGGAGCTCTTTGGCATCAACTCAACTTGCCGTGTTTGGAGGAGGAGGAATGCTGCCTATGACCCCAAGAATGACCCCAAGAACACCATCTCCACCGTCAAACATGGAGGTGGAAACATTATGCTTTCGGGGACAGAACAACTTCACGGCATCAAAGGGACGATGGACGGGGCCA
Organism: Salmo trutta; assembly: GCF_901001165.1. Classification (NCBI taxonomy): domain Eukaryota; kingdom Metazoa; phylum Chordata; class Actinopteri; order Salmoniformes; family Salmonidae; genus Salmo; species Salmo trutta. The sequence goes on from NC_042969.1 coordinate 76,287,992, forward strand.
TGTACCGTCAAATCTTGGGTGAGAACAACCTTCCCTCAGCCAGTGCATTGAAAATGGGTCGTGGATGGGTATTCCAGCATGACAATGACCCAAAACACACAGCCAATGCAACAAAGGAGTGACTCAAGAAGAAGCACATTAAGGTCCTGGAGTGGCCTAGCCAGTCTCCAGACCTTAATCCCATAGAAAATATGTGGAGGGAGTTGTTATTCTGTCTCTCACTGTTCAATTAAACCTACCATTAAAATTATAGACTGACCATTTCTTTGTCAGTGGGCAAATGTACAAAATCAGCAGGGGTTCAAATACTTTTTTTCCCTCACTGTATCTCTAGCTTAAACTGACAGAATTTGATGTGGATTTTTTTGTTATGTAACTTATATTGATGGACCCCTGAGTCAATCAACTGTAGGAGGTTAACTGCTTCTCTGTCCTGTCTTGTCCTCAGGTGTGTGAAGAGAAAGTCAGCGCTGTCCTCTGGGAGGCGCTCTAGAGAGGTGGATACTCCCCTGCCCATGCCTGTGACTTACCAACAGACCTCCAGAGAGAGGGATGGGGGAGTCTCTCCACCCACTGAGAGGTCCCTCACTCCAGGCCACTCCCCACCACGAACCCCTAAGCTCCAGACCCAGCTCTTGACCCAGACACAACGCAAGCGCTACATCAGCCTACAGACACAGACCAAAGGAGATGTATTTGTGAGTGAATCTTTCATCCCAGCCAGATATTATGTCCTGATTTAATCTCAAATGATCAAAACAACCCCAAACTCAGTTAAATTCAACCAATCAAAAATACAAATCCCAGCATGCAACAGCACACACTCTTCATCCCAATTAACAAACCATATCCACCCACCACCCCTGTGGTAAATGTAGTCCCCTTCCCCTTTTCAGGGCCTACCTGGTGTTTGAGGACACCTGCTCCTTGACGCTGGTGTCTCAGGGGGCCGAGTGCATCCTTATCTCCAAGGACTTCATCAGGAGACACGCTGACGACATCTACATCAACCCACTGCCCAAACAGTTACCCCAACGCACTTACCAAATATCTACCTCAACACACTCACCAAACAGGTACGCTACCAGTCAAACGTTTTAGAAGACCTACTCATTCAAGGGTTTTTCTTTATTTTCACTATTTTCTACATTGTAGAATAATAGTGAAGACATCAACAATATGTAATAACACATATGGAATTATGGAGTAACCAAAAAAGTGTTTTTTCAAATAGTCACCCTTTGCCTTGATGAGAGCTTTGCACACTCTTGGCGTCCCCTCGGCATCCTCTCAACCAGCTTCATGAGGTAGACACCTGGAATGCATTTCAATGAACTGGTGTTCTTTCTTAAAAGTTAAATTGTATAATTTCTTTCCTTCTTGATGCATTTTAGCCAATCAGTTGTGTTGTGACAAGGTTTTTTTTTTAACTAGGCAAGTCAGTTAGGAACAAATTCTTATTTACAACGATGGCCTCCCAGGGAACAGTGGGTTAACTGCCTTGTTCAGGGGCAGAACAACAGATTTTTACCTTGTCAGCTCAGGGATTCGATCCAGCAACCTTTCAGTTACTGGCCCAACCCTCTAACCACTAGGCTACCTGCCACCCCGAGGTAGGGAAGGGGGGGGATACAGAAGATAGCCCTATTTGGTAAAATACCAAGTCCATATTATGGCAAGAACAGCTCAAATAAGCAAAGAGAAACGACGGTGCATAATTAGTTTAAGACATGAAGGTCAGTCAATATGGAAAATGTTAAGGACTTTGAAAGTTTCTTCAAGTGCAGTCGCAAAAACCATCAAGCACTATGATGAAACGCTCTCATGAGGACCGCCACAGGAATAGAAGACCCATAGTTACCTCTGCTGCAGAGGATAAGTTCATTAGAGTTACCAGCATCAGAAATTGCAGCCCAAATAAATGCTTCAGAGTTCAAGTAACAAACACATCTCAACATCAACTGAATCAGGCTTTCATGGTCAAATTGCTGCAAAGAAACCACTACTAAAGGACACCAATAAGAAGAGACATGCTTAGGCCAAGAAACACGAGGAATGGACATTAGACTGGTGCCACTCTTCACTTACCTTTGCTGATCTTCGTCGGAATGCACTCCCAGGACTCCTACTTCCACAAGAAATGTTTGTTTTGTTCGATAAACTCCATATTTATGTCCAAATACCTCCTTTTGTTCGCGCATTCAGATCACTATTCCAAAGGCATAATGTGCGAGCGCAAAACCCAAGACAAAGTCAAAACGTTCCATTACCGTTTGTAGAAACATGTCAAAAGATGTTTACAATCAATCCTTAGGGTCTTTTTATCATAAATCTTCGACAATATTCCAACCGGACAATAGCATATTCATTACAGAGGAAAAAGAAGGAACGGCGCGCCTGCGTAACTTCGCAGTAAACAACTCATTGGCCTCAGGCAGTCCACTTGTTGAGTCAGCTCTTATTCTCTCCCCAGTCACAGTAGAAGCATGAAATAAGGTTCCAAAGACTGTTGACATCTAGTGGAAGCCTTAGGAAGTGCAAAATGACCCCACAGACACTGTAGATTGTATAGGCAATCACTTGAAAAACTACAACTCAGATTTCCCACTTCCTGGTTGAATTTTTCTCAGGTTTTTGCCTGCCATATGAGTTCTGTTATACTCACAGACATCATTCAAACAGTTTTAGAAACTTCAGAGTGTTTTCTATCCACATCTACTAATAATATGCAAATATTTGACTCTGGGCCCGAGTAGCAGGCAGTTTACTCTGGGCACACTTTTCATCCGAACATGAAAATACTGCCCCTATCCCAAACAGGTTTTAAAACAATATTGTATGTATTAGTCATATGTTGTATGAAATAGGATACACAGCATGCAGTATTTTACTGGTATGTCTATGAATAGGTATTACCTCAGACTGTGTATCCCCTTCCCACCCCAGATGTACCCCTCAGAGAGCTCACTACCGAGCCAGCTTCATCCCCCTCCCACCCCAGATGTACCCCTCAGAGAGCTCACTACCGAGCCAGCTTCATCCCCCTCCCACCCCAGATGTACCCCTCAGAGCTCACTACCGAGCCAGCTTCATCCCCCTCCCACCCCAGATGTTCCCCTCAGAGAGCTCACTACCGAGCCAGCTTCATCCTCCTCCTACCCCAGATGCACCCCTCAGAGAGCTCACTACCGAGCCAGCTTCATCCCCCTCCCACCCCAGATGTACCCCTCAGAGTGCTCACTACCGAGCCAGATTCATCCCCCTCCCACCCCAGATGTACCCCTCAGAGTGCTCACTACCGAGCCAGATTCAGGAGCATGTCAACTGGGAGGCATACAGTTACCCCCTCCTCAGAAGCATTCTCCACTGCTGAAGAGAAGTAAAGAATGAAACTTTGATTAAGATTTATTTATATTGTGTTTTGGAGATGGTTTGTCATTAGATATTTATTGTGTTATTGAGGAACTGAAGTGATGAAGACCATAGACAAGTCATGGCATGGATGTAGATCTATTTGATTCCTAATTTGGTCCCTGAATTGAGCTTTGAAAAGTGTGCTCTTTCCTTTCTGTGTAGCGTTTTCATTTCACTTTGTTCTCTGGGAAAATTATAGAGATTAAATGAATATACATGTATGTCAAGGTGCCTTTTTTGCAGTATATGAAACCAGCAGCAAGGTGTGGTTGATAATGGAAGGTTTCCTGTTTCCTATTACAGAACAGGGGTATACGATCCTGTGTTGCAGAGATATTCTCATCTGTATTCAGCTCAGAGATGAGGTCAGAGATCATGCTGGGAGGGCATGTGTGTGAGAGCCCACACTGCTGACACACACACACTGACCATTATCATACATTGTCAGTATGCTAAGATTCTCCAGTCAGCCATGTATGTTAACTACCAGTGTCAACGCCCAGATCCTCCTACTCCCCACTCTCCATTTTCACACACAACACAATTATCATAATAGGGGGTTTAATGGAATCCGTGCTGTTCCAAAACGCTCTGCGTGTGTAGCTACAACACCTTGATTCTTACTGAGGTCCATCTGTCGCCATCTGCTCCCCCCTGGACTGCAGTAAACACAGTCATTACCAGGCCCCTGGCTGGTCAGGGGGAGAGACTCTGCGCCTCAACACCACAAAAGAGCAACACAGACAGGGGAGGCTCAGCCAACCCCCCTTCCTCCCACCACCTCCTCTGGAAACCTGCCCAGAGTGGAGCGTGTACAGGACGAATGGAGAGGAGAGATTGAACACAGAGTCAGCAGGACCACAGATGATAATCTGCTCTCCTGTGAAATCCTATGAGTGTGTGTGAAGGGGGGTGGGAGGTGGTTGAGGTGTGTGCGTGTGTTCTGTAGTCTGTGAATGTGTATGTATGTAGTGGGGGCAGGCGGTGAGGGTATATATGGAGCAGTGGAGGCTGCTGAGGGGAGAATGGGCTTGTGGTAATGATAAGGAACGGAGCAAATGGAATGGCATCAAACACCTGGAAACCATGTGTTTGGTGTATTTGATACCATTCCACTGACATTGTTCCAGTCATTCCCATGTGCCCGTTCTCCCCAATTAAGGTGCCACAAACATCCTGTGACATGGAGAATTGTGGTTAAGGAGGGTATACATGGAGGTTGGTGGTTAATGAGGGTATGTATGGAGGTTGGTGGTTAATGAGGGTATGAATGAGGGTATACATGGAGGTTGGTGGTTAAGGAGGGTATATATGGAGGTTGGTGGTTAATGCGGGTATAAATTAGGGTATATATGGAGGTTGGTGGTTAAGGAGGGTATATATGGAGGTTGGTGGTTAATGCGGGTATAAATTAGGGTATGTATGGAGGTTGGTGGTTAATGAGGGTATGAATGAGGGTATACATGGAGGTTGGTGGTTAAGGAGGGTATATATGAAGGTTGGTGGTTAATGAGGGTATATATGGAGGTTGGTGGTTAATAAGGGTATAAATTAGGGTTTATATGGAGGTTGGTGGTTAATGAGGGTATATACAGTGAGGGAAAAAAGTATTTGATCCCCTGCTGATTTTGTACGTTTGCACACTGACAAAGAAATGATCAGTCTATAATTTTAATGGTAGGTTTATTTAAACAGTGAGAGACAGAATAACAACCAAAAAATCCAGAAAAACGCATAAATAAATATAAATTGATTTGCATTTTAATGAGGGAAATAAGTATTTGACCCCCTCTCAATCAGAAAGATTTCTGGCTCCCAGGTGTCTTTTATACAGGTAACGAGCTGAGATTAGGAGCACACTCTCCTAATCTCAGTTTGTTACCTGTATAAAAGACACCTGCCCACAGAAGCAATCAATCAATCAGATTCCAAACTCTCTACCATGGCCAAGACCAAAGAGCTCTCCAAGGATGTCAGGGACAAGATTGTAGACCTACAAAAGGCTGGAATGGGCTACAAGACCATCGCCAAGCAGCTTGGTGAGAAGGTGACAACAGTTGGTGCAATGGAAGAAACACAAAAGAACTGTCAATCTCCCTCGGCCTGGGGCTCCATGCAAGATCTCACCTCGTGGAGTTGTAATGATCATGAGAACGGTGAGGAATCAGCCAAGAACTACAAGGGAGGATCTTGTCAATGATCTCAAGGCAGCTGGGACCATAGTCACCAAGAAAACAATTGGTAACACACTACGCCGTGAAGGACTGAAATCCTGCAGCGTCCGCAAGGTCCCCCTGCTCAAGAAAGCACATATACATGCCCGTCTGAAGTTTGCCAATGAACATCTGAATGATTCAGAGGACAACTGGGTGAAAGTGTTGTGGTCAGATGAGACCAAAATGGAGCTCTTTGGCATCAACTCAACTCGCCGTGTTTGGAGGAGGAGGAATGCTGCCTATGACCCCAAGAACACCATCCCCACCGTCAAACATGGAGGTGGAAACATTATGCTTTGGGGGTGTTTTTCTGCTAAGGGGACAGGACAACTTCACCGCATCAAAGGGACGATGGACGGGGCAATGTACCATCAAATCTTGGGTGAGAACCTCCTTCCCTCAGCCAGGGCATTGAAAATGGGTCGTGGATGGGTATTCCAGCATGACAATGACCCAAAACACACGCCCAAGGCAACAAAGGAGTGGCTCAAGAAGAAGCACATTAAGGTCCTTGAGTGACCTAGCCAGTCTCCAGACCTTAATCCCATAGAAAATCTGTGGAGGGAGCTGAAGGTTCGAGTTGCCAAACGTCAGCCTTGAAACCTTAATGACTTGGAGAAGATCTGCAAAGATGAGTGGGACAAAATCCCTCCTGAGATGTGTGCAAACCTGGTGGCCAACTACAAGAAACGTCTAACCTCTGTGATTGCCAACAAGAGTTTTGCCACCAAGTACTAAGTCATGTTTTGCAGAGGGGGTCAAATACTTATTTCCCTCATTAAAATGCAAATCAATTTATAACATTATTGACATGCGTTTTTCTGGATTTGTTTGTTGTTATTCTGTCTCTCGCTGTTCAAATAAACCTACCATTAAAATTATAGACTTATCATTTCTTTGTCAGTGGGCAAACGTACAAAATCAGCAAGGGATCAAATACTTTTTTCCCTCACTGTACAGTATGTATGTGTCTGTGTATCAGGTGAGATTGGAAAAAGTTGGTGGTCAGTGCCTGCTCTGCCACTATAGCAGTATTGACTGACATGTCAGTGCGTACAGTTACAAACCAGATGAATGATATAGGGACAGATATAGGAACATGGAAACTAATAATAACAGGTGATGAGATTGTTGGGGAGGAGAGAGGGAGAGGGGTATGGGGGAGGTGGATAGGGGGATGGGATGGGAGTAGGAGAGAGGGAGGAGTGGAGAAGGTGTCATTTGAGCTGAAAGATTGTTGCAGGTCATTTATCTGGTTCTAAATCCTGCTATTAGGTCTGTAAAATCGAAGGCCAAGCAATTTACTGTGCTCAGGAGAGTCAGAGGCAAGCACAGAGGTCCGTCTTTTGAGCATGTGGTGTTAGGTAAGCTGAATAGTCAAAGTCAGTGTGACTGAGTGATTATTGTTAAGGAAAATTTTAATTTGCTTAGGCAAAATGGTCAATGTCAATTTTCACTCTTAATGTGTCTAGTTTCCATCGTGCTCAACTTAATGCTCAGTCTTCTATTGTATTCACAGCTGGTGAGAGTTCAGTGTTAAGGTGGGTTTATCCCTCAGGTCAGTGTTGAGTCAGTCCTCTGGCTGATTGCTTTGTGTTGAGGTCAGCGTAGTGTGGCTCTGCCCAATAGAAACTGTGTTTTGTGTGTATGTGGAAGAGAGAGAGAACGGGGAGACAGGTGAGCCCTTTCTCTAATGGACTGATGAATTGTCTCCTTTGTGAGAGAGATTGGACGTGGCCAAGGCTGTCATTGAAAAGTGGTGGAGGTGTTGTGTGTGTTGCCATTCCAGAACAATCTAGCCAGGCTGGGACCCTTGTAAAGAAAAGTCTTGTTTTTATTTCATATTCTCTCTTTCTCCCTCTCTCTATATATTCTTGTAATGCGTATGTAGTTCTACACTGCATCCAGCACCCCAGGAAACTGACAGCTGAGTTAGCTACCATTACCAAACCAGGACACACACACACACACACACACACACACACACACACACACACACACACACACACACACACACACACACACACGCATACACACATGTCCACAAACATACAGTACATACCCTCACCCATTACATATTCATTACACACATGCTGTGCAGGCACCCTCTCAAAAATATATCGCAGTGCATGTATTACAATACACTCATTTACATACTCACACACATCACAATGCTCTTCTCAAATATACCACATCACATACACTTCTCTCTCTCCATCACACACACCACACTTTAACCCACACATTGTTATCTCTGAGCTTTCTCTGATGTAACACATGATATTGTCCCCTGGGATCACAAGCTCAGATCAAAGGTTCCTGGCTGCATTATTACATTATTTATGAGTGTAGTGCTTAAAATAGCTATGCTTTTTAGGGTGAGACGCTTCATCATGGAGCAGCTATATGCTCAGTCTCAACCTTCCATCCGCTGCTGCTGTTAGAGGATGGTGATGTGAGGTGCAGAGGCGTTGAGCACTGAGCTGCACAGTGTTCTGATCCCAGCCATTATGAGCTGACCTGACTAGCATCAGGATATCCACCCACCCACCCACTACTGCTCTCACTCTCAACATGCTGCAGCATAATGGATCATTACAGAACAGTGGATACATTCTATACAGGTAGGTGTTACATCGTACTAGAGTAACCAGTCTGACCTGGTTACTTTATTCACCACTCACTGACCACTGCACTGTTTGCATTAAACTGACTACATTGTTCAAGTGACACCTAAGCCCTTACAACCCAGTACACTAAAACACCCCATCCGTCCCCACCTGTATGTGTGAACCCTGCAGCTTCTCAGCTGTTCCAAAGTCAACAGCACAACAGATTCTAACAGCACAGTATACCGAAGGAATAGCCTCACTGTTCCTTTCTTTCTAACACAGTATGCATCGCTCTCATCCCTTTCATTTTAACAGGAAGACAATTCTGTGGTTCCTGTCTGTCTGTCAGCCCCAGTGATAGAGCTAGTGTAGCGCAGGGCTGCTAACCCCAGCTGTTTAGATGGGAGAAAGCTTTAAATTAGCGTTAGTCTCCTTCTCCTCCCCAGCTGCTTTACAGAGGCAGGCAGGCAGGGAGGAGTGATCTGTCAAGCACCGGCATCTCTCCAAATGGTGGCCATGCAGGAAGGGACATATAGAAATTGGAGGAAATGGGTTATTGACAACAGTGTGGTGGAGCGCACCGGTCCACAGGGATTATACTCTGCCACTACAGCACAAATACAATGTTTATATGCGACATACAGAGATAGACAAACATATTGGCCTACACACACCATTACGAAACGGACAGGGTCACACACAAACAAATACTGCACATAGTCATAAACAAGCAAACACACACACACATGCACACCCTGCTGTACTGTCTATGACAGAGAGACTTTGTCATCTTCTCTGACATGGGGTTAGAGGTGTCCATTCTGTTCTATATTTCCTCTGTCACACTTGGCAGGATTGATCAATTGGAGCCTGGTGTTCTCACCCCGTCAACACCAGTCAGAGGACAATACAACACAACACTGCACATCATATTATACCAACCATCTCGCTGTCTTTTACTCTCTCTGTCTTTTATAGATCACTGTCTTTTTCTGTTTTGACAAGCCCTTGTCTGCTCAGCTTTCTTCACTTCTCCTTTCTCCATGTACAAACATAATATCCTAATTTGATCACTCTGTTGTTGCAGCAGGAAATTCAATTTGTATGTTTAAAAAGGCTTCAGAAGTTTGTAATTTCCACTTTAAAATGTCAAACTTTATTTTCCCTACCAAAAAATGTATCAACCCCTGCAAAAAATGTCCATTAATTATAATCCACATAATATTTCACAATTCCTGACGCTGCAGGATTATTTTCCTTTTGTAGAAAGCAGGGACACATTAAGATAGATGTACTACAAGGCTACAACCCCCTTCCTCCATATGTTTATGTTTTATATCATACACATTGCTCCCTCTGCTTATGTCTCTATCCTCCTACTCTCTCTGTTTCCATGTCTTTCTGACATCTCTCCTCTCTGCATCCTTCTCTCTCTGTTTCCATGTCTTTCTGACATCTCTCCTCTGTGTCCTACTCTCTCTGTTTCCATGTCTTTCTGACATCTCTCCTCTCTGCATCCTACTCTCTCTGTTTCCATGTCTTTCTGACATCTCTCCTCTCTGCATCCTTCTCTCTCTGTTTCCATGTCTTTCTGACATCTCTCCTCTCTGCATCCTTCTCTCTCTGTTTCCATGTCTTTCTGACATCTCTCCTCTCTGCATCCTTCTCTCTCTGTTTCCATGTCTTTCTGACATCTCTCCTCTCTGCATCCTACTCTCTCTGTTTCCATGTCTTTCTGACATCTCTCCTCTCTGCATCCTTCTCTCTCTGTTTCCATGTCTTTCTGACATCTCTCCTCTCTGCATCCTTCTCTCTCTGTTTCCATGTCTTTTTGACATCTCTCCTCTCTGCATCCTTCTCTCTCTGTTTCCATGTCTTTCTGACATCTCTCCTCTCTGCATCCTTCTCTCTCTGTTTCCATGTCTTTCTGACATCTCTCCTCTGTGTCCTACTCTCTCTGTTTCCATGTCTTTCTCACATCTCTGCTCTCTGCTCTCTGCTGTCCATAATGATCATAATGCTCATGATAATTATTCTAATCTATATAGCTTTTAATTTACATCAACAATAGTGGTTCATGTGTGTAAAAGTCTGCATACATATTTTATCTCCGTAGTTTATTTCTCTATTTCCCTTATGTAGTCTCAAATCCTCTGCATTCCCTTGTCCTCCCTCCCTCCCCTTGATGAGTCACTGTGAGATGCAGACAGACAATAACTTAACACCTGGGTGGTGGGTGTAGTTGAAATCCCAGCAGGGTTGGACTGCCTCCCAGGTGGTTCCCAGACACAGTCACCCCCCCCCCCCCCCTTGCCTCAATAACACTGTAGAACCCTGTAGAAGACTGCCTGGCTGGCTGATTTAGGGGTGTATAGATTAAGAGGCGAGTTTCTCCAGCCTCCCACTGTCTGCCAGCCCAGAATGATTCCTGCCATTATCCTACTATAGCTACGCTGCTGCTGTTGTCCTCTGTCTGTTTATGACCAGAATGAATTAAATGCAGACTCTTTCTCTAGGGGTAATACCTACAGTATTTATTTTAGGACTGAGTTTGTGAACATTGCGTCTCACCACACATTCATACACACACAAACACCTAATGAATTGTAGAGTGACAGGCAGACAGAGAGAAAGACAGAAGAGACCAATGGACAGGCAGACAGAGAGATAGACAGAAGAGACCAATGGACAGGCAGACAGATAGACAGCCAAGAGAGTGAAATGAACAGATGTTGGCTGAGACAGTGGTAGGAGCCTGGTGCAGGGTGTCAGCTGAGACAGTGGTAGGAGCCTGGTGCAGGGTGTCAGCTGAGACAGTGGTAGGAGCCTGGTGCAGGGTGTCAGTTGAGACAGTGGTAGGAGCCTGGTGCAGGGTGTCAGCTGAGACAGTGGTAGGAGCTTGGTGCAGGGTGTCAGCTGAGACAGTGGTAGGAGCCTGGTGCAGGCTGTCAGCTGAGACAGTGGTAAGAGCCTGGTGCAGGGTGTCAGTTGAGACAGTGGTAGGAGCCTGGTGCAGGGTGTCAGATGAGACAGTGGTAGGAGCCTGGTGCAGGGTGTCAGCTGAGACAGTGGTAAGAGCCTGGTGCAGGGTGTCAGCTGAGACAGTGGTAGGAGCCTGGTGCAGGGTGTCAGATGAGACCGTGGTAGGAGCCTGGTGCAGGGTGTCAGCTGAGACAGTGGTAAGAGCCTGGTGCAGGCTGTCAGCTGAGACAGTGGTAGGAGTCTGGTGCAGGGTGTCAGTTGAGACAGTGGTAGGAGCCTGGTGCAGGCTGTCAGCTGAGACAGTGGTAGGAGTCTGGTGCAGGGTGTCAGTTGAGACAGTGGTAGGAGCCTGGTGCAGGGTGTCAGATGAGACAGTGGTAGGAGCCTGGTGCAGGGTGTCAGCTGAGACAGTGGTAATAGCCTGGTGCAGGGTGTCAGCTGAGACAGTGGTAGGAGCCTGGTGCAGGGTGTCAGATGAGACAGTGGTAGGAGCCTGGTGCAGGGTGTCAGATGAGCCAGTGGTAGGAGGGAGAAGACTGGTATAGGATGCTAAAGGGATACTTAGGGATTTTGGCAAGGAGGCCCTTTATCTCCACTGAACAAAAATATAAACGCAACATGTAAAGTGTTGGTCCTATGTTTCATGAGCTGAAATCAAAGATCCCAGACATTTTCCATATACACAAAATGCTTGTTTCTCTCCAATTGTGTGCACCAATTTGTTTATATCCGTTAGAGAGCATTTCTCCTTTGCCAAGATAATCCATCCACCTGAGAGGTATGGCATATCAAGAAGCTGATTAAACAGCATGATCATTACACAGGTGCACTTTGTGCCATTTTTTTCACACAACACAATACCACAGGGAGGGTACAATTGGCATGTTGACTGCAGGAATGGCCACCAGAGCTGTTGCCAGAGATTTGAAAGTTAATTTCTCTACCATAAGCTGCCTCCAACATTGTTTTAGAGAATTTGGCAGTATGTCCAACTGACCTCACAACCGCAGACCACATGTATGGCGTTGTGTGGGCAAACGGTTTGCTGTTGTCAACGTTGTGAACAGATTGTCCCATGGTGGTGATGAGGTTATTGTATGGGCAGGCATAAGCTACAACAAACACAATTGCATTTTAACCATGGCAATTTGAATGCGCAGAGATACTGTGATGAGATTCTGAGGCCATAGGTCGTGCCATTCATCCACCGCCATCACCTCATGTTTCAGCATGATAATGCACGGTCCCACGCCTCAATCTGTACACAATTCCTGGAAGCTGAAAATGTCCCAGTTCTTCAATGGCCTGCATACTCACCAGACATGTCACCCACTGAGCATTTTTGGAATGCTCTGGATCTATGTGCACGACAGCGTTTTCCAGTTTCCTTCAATATCCAGCAACTTCGCACAGCCATTGAAGAGGAATGGGACAACATTCCACAGGCCACAATCAACAATTTTATCAACTCTATAGGAAGGAGATGTGTCGCGCTGCATGAGGCAAATGGTGGTCACACCAGATACTGACTGATTTTCTGGTCCACACCCCTGTCCTTTTTTTTAAGGTACCTGTGACCAACAGATGCATATCTGTATTTCTACTCATGTGAATTCCATAGATTAGGGCCTAATGAATTCGTTTAAATTGACTGATTTCCTTATATGAACTGTAAAACCTTTGAAATTGTTGCAAGTTGCATTAATATTTTTATTCAGTATGCTTCCCCAGAGTCAGAGGAACTTGTGGATACCATTTTTATGTCTCTGTGTCCAGTACTTGAAGTCTGTGGGTACTGCTAGCATGCTAGTAGATACCCATAGACTTCTAGTGATTCTGCTAATGCTAGTTAGCATTGGCTTGAGAAACTACCTCTGACTTCCTTCATACTGGACACAGGGACATAAAAATAGTATCCACGAGTTTGGCATCATTGCCAAAATCCCGAAGTATCCTTTAAGACGGGTGTATATTTAAAGGGCTGAGGCCCACCCCTGCAGAGATTCAGCTGTCTGGTGTAGGGAATAGAAACAGGGGTGCAGATAGGGGTGTATATTGACAGTGCTGAGGCTTGGCCACCCCTGCAGACAGCTTTATGTGTAGGGGTAAGATGAATCTGACCCATTTGTGTCGACTCAGCACTGAGTGATGAGGATATATACCTGTCTGAGGTTGGCCAGGGGATGAGCTACAGTACACAAACACACACACATATTTTAGTGTCTCTCAAACAGGCAAGCAAGCGCACATGCACGCATACACACACACCTTTGCTTTACTATCCTTGTGGGGACCAAACACTTGATTGATTCAAAATCCTAAGATGTGTTCGAATAATCATAGTAACCACACTAACCGTACTATTTGTGACGTAAATTGAGTATATAGTATGCTTATTGGTCATAGCATGGATATAGTTAGTATGCCAAATGTTCCAGGTTATCGTACTACATTCGCCAAAATATGAAGTATACAAGAAGTGGACAATATTTCCGTGCTTTTAGGGCCCATAATGCAATTCTTCAGAAAATATGCAGCCGATGTCCAACGAGAGCGGATACAAATTCATTGCTTTTACAAATTATGGCAAATGTTAAGAAAATGTTGAGCAATATCGTAAAGGAATGACTTTTCAAAGAAGTTACCTTACACGTTATGTTGGCTGACAATTGCTTAGCTACACAATCCTTACGAACCGCGTAGCAGTATGTACCGGTATGTTAACTAGCTACCTAACATTGGTTGGCTACTAATAAATCGAGCTTGCCAGTATATTAACTATATGCTATCTAACTAACTACCCAACATTTATTTACTTGATTATTCCCATCATTCTTAGTTTAGCTAAGTGGTATAGTCGTAGAGCGTTCTCAATGGACATTCGCGTGCATTCCTAAATTCGCTCTGGCTATCTACTCCGATTTCAGAGCACTCTCTTCTGAGTGCACCTGTGCCAGAGGGCAGAGTAACTGATGAATTTATAAACACTCGTATCAGTAAATAGCAGAGAAAAAAAGCGTAATAAAATTGTTGCCAGAAGCACAGTTACAGTCACCAACTCTCTGGATAACATGAAAACAGCCCAACCAGCTCTGCTAGGGAGAGTAAAATGGACAGTGAGCTGTTCTCTCATTTGTGTCTGGAAGTAGCTAGCAAGTTAGCCAGTCAGCTTGTGTGCTTGACTGCCGTTGTGAGGCCAGAACGCTTGTTCAGATGCCCTGTGTGGATAAAGTCATGGAACCTTATGACAATCAGATTAAATTAACTACGTTTTTCAGAGAGAACTTGTAAATCGGTCCAATTCGACCGGAACACAACAGAAGGGTTAAGTATGTATTATACTTAAGCAATAATACATGAGAGGCCTCTAGTGTATTATTGCTTTTATACAACTGACTACCAGCATTAAAAATCAAGATTATTTCCCAAACTATCATTTTTTGACAAAACATGATGCTACTTCACTAACACTGGTAGTCAAGTGAAATTTTAAGCGTTCTCTGGTCGTTAGTTCTTTTCGTATTGACTGCCAAGTAAAGAAAAACTACCCAAGCGCTGGTTGATAGCTCCAGAACATTGGTTTCTAGGGACGCTGTCCATGGTTCTGAAAACAGCACACGTCTGGTCTATGCATTAGAAAAATGTATGTCAGATCGTTACATTGTATGTGGCTGCTGTCCAAGGTTCTGAAAACGGCGCTGAAACTTTGTAGCAAAGAATTTGAAACAGCAGATCAGAAGAGGCTCTAACAACGGCAATTCCAAACCACCCATTGTATAAAGTATGTTAGTATGGGTAT
This sequence comes from Salmo trutta, assembly GCF_901001165.1. Classification (NCBI taxonomy): domain Eukaryota; kingdom Metazoa; phylum Chordata; class Actinopteri; order Salmoniformes; family Salmonidae; genus Salmo; species Salmo trutta. The sequence goes on from NC_042969.1 coordinate 76,303,015, forward strand.
TCGAACACAGCTCTATTTTCCCTAAACCGTAACCCTAACCACAAACCCTAACCCCTAACTCCCGACCCTAAACCTAAATCTAACACTAATCCTAATTGTAACACTAACCCTAAACCTAACCATTAAGTCTAAAATTGCCTTTTTCAATGTGGGGACTGGCGAAATGTCCCCCTTTTTCCTTTCTTTACTATCCCTGTGAGGACTTCTGGTCCCCACAATAATAGTACAACCAAAAACACACACACACGTTAGTGTCTCTCTTAAACATGCAAGCACACGCACACAGGCACGCACACAGACTCATATTTTAGTGTTTCTCACTTTCTAACACAACCTCACCACAATGCCACTGAAGAGAGTGCCAGGGTGTTGTATCTCCAGTCCACCACACAAGGGCAGTGTGTATATTTGAGCGTTTTTCTGTGCACATATACAGTAAGTTTTATTTTATTGATGGATGCATGGGTGGATGGACACACTAATATATGTAATGATCAATGTATAAACTCACACATTGCTAATTTAACATACAGTGCCTTCAGAAAGTTATTCATACCCCTTGACTTATTCTACATTGTGTTGTCTTACAGCCTAAATTGAAAATGGATTGAATGCATTTTTTTCTCATCCATCGACATAGAATACCCCATAATGACAATGTGAGAACATGTTTTTAGAAATGTTTGCTAATTTAAATATTTTTTTATACAGAAATATCTATACTGGACAAAAATATAAACGTAACATTCAACAATTTCAACAATTTTACTGAGTTACAGTTCATATAAGTAAATCATTCATGGCTGGGCCTGAGAGGCATAGGCCCACCCACTGGGGAGCAGGCACAGCCAATCAGAATGCATTTTTCCTCACAAAAGGGCTTTATTACAGACATAAATACTCCTCAGTTTCATCAGCGGTCCAGGTGGCTGGTCTCAGATGATCCTGCAGGTGAAGAAGCTGGAGGTCCTGGGCTGGCATGGTTACACGTGGTCTACGGTTGTTAGGCCAGTTGGATGTACTGCCAAATTCTCTAAAACGACATTGGAGGCGGCTTATGGTAAAGAAATGAACATTAAATTATATGGCAACAGCTCTGGTTGGCATTCCTGCAGTCAACATTCAAATTGCAGGCAAATTGCAAAGGCTCCCTCAACTTGAGACATCTGTGGCATTGTGTTTTGTGACACAACCGCACATTTTAGAGTGGCCTTTTATTGTCCCCAACACAAGGTGCAGATGTGTAATGATCATGCTGTTTAATTAGCTTCTTGATATGCCACACCTTTCAGGTGGATGGATTATCTTAGCAAAGGAGAATTGCTCACTAAGAGGGATGTAAACAAATTGGTTCACAAAATTTGAGAGAAATACGTTTTTTGTGCATATGGAAAATGTCTGGGATCTTTAATTTCAGCTCAAGAAACATGGGACCAAAACTTTACATGTTGTGTTTATGTTTTTGTTCAGTGTAATTTAGCTCTGTAAAGTTGGTTGTTGATCATTGCTAGAAGACTATTTTCAAGTCTTGCCATTTTCAAGCCCATTTAAGTCAACACTGTAACTAGGCCCCTCGGAAACATACAATGGCATCATGGTAACCAATTCCATTGTACATTTGGCTTTGTGTTTTAGGTTGTTGTCCTGCTGAAAGGTGAATGTCTCCCAGTGTCTGTTGGTTTTACCTCTAGGATTTTGCCTGTGCTTAGCTCTATTCAGTTTCTTTTTATCATAAAAAAGCACCCTAATCCTTGCCAATGACAAGCATACCCATAACATGATGCAGTCAACACCATGTTAGAAAATGAAGCGTGGTACTCAGTGATGGGTATAACACTTTGTATTCAGGACATTCATTTAGTGCCTTTTTGCAAACAGGACCTATGTTTTGAAATGTTTTTATTCTGTACAGGCTTTCTTTTTATTCTGTTATTTAGGTTAGTATTGTGGGGTAACTTTTTTGTTCTTTTTTCTTTATTTAACTAGGCAAGTCAGTTAAGAACAAATTCTATTTACAATGACGGCCTTCCCCGGCTAAATCCTCACCTAACCCAATTGTGCGCCGCCCTATGGGACTCCCGATCACGGCTGGTTGTGATACAGCCCGGTATCGAACCAGGGTCTGTAGTGACACCTCTAGCACTGCGATGTAGTGCCTTAGACCTCAGCACCACTCTGGAGCAACGACAATGTTGTTGATCCATCCATCCTTCTATCACAGCCATTACACTCCGTAACCATTTTAAAGTCACCATTGGCCTCATGGTGAAATCCCTGAGTGGTTTCCTTCCTCTGAGTTAGGAAGGATGTCTGTATCTTTATGGTGACTGGGTGTGTTGATACACCATCCCAAGTGTAATTAATAACTTCAACATGCTCAAATGGATATTCAATGTCTGCTTTTTTTACTATTACCCATCTACCAATATGTGCCCTTCTTTGCGAGGCACTGGAAAACCTCCCTGGTATTTGTGGTTGAATGTGTTTGAAATTCACTGTTTGACTGAGAGACCTTACAATTATCTGTATGTGTGTGATACAGAGATGAGGTAGGCATTCAAAAATCATGTTAAACACTACTATTACACACAGAGTGAGAATGCAATTTATTAAGTGATAGTTAAGCACATTTGTACTCCTGAACTTATTTAGATTTGCCATAACAAAGGAGTTGAATACTTACTGACTCAAGACATTTCAGCTTTTCATTTTTAATAAATGTGTAAACATTGGTAATAATATAATTCCACTTTGACATTATGGTGTGTAGGCCAGTGACTCAATCTCAATTGAATCCATTTTAGAATAAGGCTGTAATGCAACAAAAGTGGAAAAAGTCAAGGGGTGTGAATACTTTCTTATAGGCACTATATATGACACAATATGGAATGTGATTGGTCACCAACGCTAAGTATGCTGAGGAATAAAAAAAAATGAAAATGATTGTATAGGGTCAACAGTATCATCTTAGCCAGACAGAACCAATATCAACATAATGTCTTTAACCAATCTGGCCCAGCCCTAGGGCATGCTAAAAGACTTTGCTAAAGGCATTGCAAAAGGTCACACACCTCTTTTATAGAATGGTCAAACACACCTACAGCCACACACACACACACACACACACACACGGGTGAGATTGTAATCTGCATTCAGTGCTGTATAGGATGTGAGTGTGTGTCTCTTGTTAGCAGATGTAAACTTGTGATTGAGGTTGGTGTGTGTGTGTGTGTACTGAGGGAGTTTGTTCTGTGGGAGTGCCCAGACACGACAGAACATATTGACACCCTGAAGGGACGGAGGGGGCATAGATAGATGCACATACAGAGCATTCAGAAAGCATTCAGACCCATTCTCCACATTTTGTTACGTTACAGCCGTATTCTGAAATGGATTAAATAAAAAAATATCCTCAATCTACACACAATACCTCATAATGACAAAACGAAAACAGGTTTTTAGAATAAAAAACAAACAAATACCTTATTTACATAAGTATTCAGACCCTTGAGACTATGAGATTCAACATTGAGCTCAGGTGAATTCTGTTTCCATTGATAATCCTTGAGATGTTTCTACAACTTGATTGAAGTCCACCTGTCATAAATTCAACTGACTACATTATTTGGAAAGTCACATATCTGTCTATATAAGGTCCCACAGTTGACAGTGCATGTCAGAGCAAAAACCAAGCCATGAAGTCAAACTAATTGTCCGTAGAGCTCTGAGACAGGATTGTGTCAAGGCACAGATCTGGGGAAGGGTACCAAAACATTTCAGCAGCATTGAAGGTCCCCAAGAACACAGTGGCCTCCATTGTTCTTAAATGGAAGAAGTTTGGAACCACAAAGACACTTCCTAGAGCTCGTCTCCCGGCCAAACGGAGCATTTATGGGAGAAGGGTCTTAGTCAGGGAGGTGACCAAGACTCTGACGATCACTAAAACAGAGCTCTAGATTTCCTCTGCGGAGATGCGAGAACCTTCCAGAAGGACAACCATCTCTGCAGGACTCCACCAATCAGGCATGCTTGGAGTTTGCCAAAAGGCACCTAAAGGACTCTCAGACCATGAGAAAAAAGATTCTCTGGTCTGATAAAACCTAGATTGAACTCTTTGGCCTGAATGCAAAGTGTCAAGTCTGGAGGAAACCTGGCACCATCCCTACGGTGAAGGATGGTGGTGTCAGCATCATGTTGTGGGGATGTTTTCAGCGGCAGGGACTGGGAGACTAGTCAGGATCGAGGGAAAGCTGACGGAGAAAAGTACAGAAAGACCCTTGATGAAAACCTGCTCCAGATCACTCAGGACCTCAGACGGGGGTGAAGATTCACCTTCCAACAGGACAACGACCCTAAGCACACAGCCAAGACAATGCAGGAGTGGCTTCGGGACAAGTCTCTGAATGTCATTGAGTGGCCCAGCCAGAGCCTGGACTTGAACCCAATTGAACATCTCTGGAGAGCCCTGAAAATAGCTGTGCTGCGACACACCCCATCCAATCTGACAGAGCTTGAGAGGATCTGCAGAGAACAATGGGAGAAAGTCCCCAAATACAGGTGTGCCAAGCTTGTATCGTTATACCCAAAAAGACTTGAGGCTGTAATCACTGCAAAGGTGCTTCAATGGAGTACTGATTAAAGGTTCTGAATACTAATGTAAATGTGATATTTCTGTTTTTTATTTTTAAGAACAAACTTTTTGCTTTGTTACTATGGGGTATTGTGTGTAGATTGATGAGGGGAAACAAATATTTAATCCATTTTAGAGTAAGGCTGAAACGTAAACAATGTGGAAAAAAATCAGGTTGTCTCAATACTTTCCGAATGCACTGTACACACTGTCTAACACACACACACACACACACACACACACACACACACACACACACACACACACACACACACACACACACACACACACACACACACACACACACACACACACAGAGAGAAGTGGCATTGCACAGACAAACCTAAGGTTAATACTATTAAACGATGAAGAGGTTTCTTTGAGGATGTTCATGTGTGTTTATTCTGCAAAAACATACACTTACTTGCTTGCTTGTGATAGTCTATTGCATTCGATGATGACTTTCAGTTCTGAGTTAATGCTGAATTCTTTGGTGACTGTAGAGTCCAATCCGTGATCCACAAACTTTATTGCAGTTGGGGCATATCCAGTCTGTGTTGGTGGGGGCAGGCATGGTTGTATGTCTCAGTCTGTGTTGGCGGGGGCAGGCATGGTTGTATGTCTCCTGAGCTGTTTTTGCTCTCTTTGTGCTCCTCTCCTCCTCTGTACACCGCTCTGGCAGAGCTGCTGCCAGGTGGAACGGTTGGCAGCAGCATCCTCCAGGTCTGTGGGTTTGAAGTTGTTCTTCTTCAGCAACATTTTCAGCTGGTCCTTGTAGTGCTTCATCTGCCCCCCTACAGACCACCGGCCAAGATGTAGTTGGCCCCCCCTACAGACCACCGGCCAAGACGTAGTTGCCGCCCCCTACAGACCACCGGCCAAGACGTAGTTGGCCCCCCCTACAGACCACAGGCCAATATGTAGTTGGCCCCCCTACAGACCACAGGCCAAGACGTAGCTGGCCCCCCCTACAGACCACCGGCCAAGATGTAGTTGGCCCCCCTACAGACCACAGGCCAAGATGTAGCTGGCCCCCCCTACAGACCACAGGCCAAGATGTAGTTGGCCCCCCCTACAGACCACCGGCCAAGATGTAGTTGGCCCCCCCTACAGACCACCAGCCAAGATGTAGTTGGCCCACCCTACAGACAACCGGCCAAGATGTAGCTGGCCCCCCCCTACAGACCACCGGCCAAGATGTAGCTGGCCCCCCCTACAGACCACCGGCCAAGATGTAGTTGCCCCCCCCCCCCCTACAGACCACCGGCCAAGATGTAGTTGGCCCCCCCCTACAGACCACCGGCCAAGATGTAGTTGGCCCCCCCTACAGACCACCGGCCAAGATGTAGTTGGCCCCCCCTACAGACCACCGGCCAAGATGTAGCTGGCCCCCCCTACAGACCACAGGCCAAGATGTAGTTGGCCCCCCCTACAGACCACCGGCCAAGATGTAGTTGGCCCCCCCTACAGACCACCAGCCAAGATGTAGTTGGCCCACCCTACAGACAACCGGCCAAGATGTAGCTGGCCCCCCCCCCCTACAGACCACCGGCCAAGATGTAGCTGGCCCCCCCTACAGACCACCGGCCAAGATGTAGTTGCCCCCCCCCCTACAGACCACC